>NW_017731817.1:1094845-1133480 GCF_001890085.2 Hipposideros armiger | reverse complement strand
GGCCAGCAGCCGCAGTGAACGGCCGTCCAGAAGCCGGCGACTGATCTGCCTCGCCCGGGAAGAGCGCAATGATGGTGCCAGCTTGGGCCAGTGAAGCAATGTCCTCCACAACTAGACTGAAGAACAAAACGACAGCAACTTGTCTGTTCCCTTTCCCCCAATTCCCCAGTGCTGTTCCCATCCCCCCAATTCCCCAATAAAAATCTTAAAAAAAAAAAAAAGATAAAAAAGACACATTATAATTGTTTGGCTTTTGTGTCCTAGAAAATACAAGCTTGTCGGTGAGGATTCACTGAGAGGGCTGAAAAGGCAGAGTGGAGAGGTGGCCCGTCACCTGCCTCTAACCCTAGGTGTCCAGAGCTGGACACATCAGGGGGCTGGGGCCACTGTTCTTCAGGGCTGACACAACCCAAGTCAAGTGTGGGAGAAAGAGATTATTATAATCACATTTTGATACTTTAGTAATTCTGAAAACGTTTGAGGAAAGTTCTGCAGACTTCTCCTCCCTTCTGAGTTATTAAATAGGAAGGCATTTTAAAATAAAGTGCTATTACCATTGTATTACAGAGAAAATCTTTCCTGAACACAAACCTCAGAGGATGGTCATGAAAACAGATTATGAGAAAAAAGGGATTACTTAGTGAGTGTGACAGTGGTCCTCAGCTGTGTATGATTTTGGAATTAGAATGAAGATTCTGTTTTCCTCAATAGCTTCCATTGTCATACAATATTTTGTCTAAGTACAGGGAAATAAAACTTAAAATTTCAAACTAATAAAACAGTTTGAAAGGCTACTTCCCTTCCATAAGAAAACATTAACAAAATATTCAAATCACATTTTTTAAAAAAGCTCTATGGTTCTAGTCAATTACATCCCCCAAATACAGAAACTGTCACATGTGGAGGGACAGACGGAAGAACTCACTTGTTCAAGCAGAGGCTACCGGTGGCGTTCTGGAAATCCTCCTCCGTGAGCTGCCAGTTTTTAATCGATCCTTTCACAAATCCTGACACCATGATGAAGCCCAGGACTAGAACGTTGACACAAGTGAATATTTTGTTGACCATGGCTGACTCTTTCACACCAAGAGTTAAAAGTCCTGGGAATGTGTATAAGCAGGAAACTGAGTGTTAACCTCATACCAGGTAAGTTCTTCCTAGGACGGGGATAAGCGCGAGACAGTGACCTAAGAATTCAGGTGGCATCAAACCTCTGAAGACTTCTGTGAGCCTCTGGGGATGGGCTGAATTCATGATCTTTCTAAAGGCAGGGATCAAAACTAGCAGAGTCCTGGGTGTTTAATCCTATGGAGGACACCATTGGGGGCACCAGGAGACTGCAGACAGCAACACCACAGCCCACTGCCCCCTGGAGAAGGGATGAAGTAAGCGCCTGAACCAGCACTCTCCCCCTCGCTAAAGTAGGTGACTGAGAGCCACCCTGGGAGCAGGGTTTATTTTCTCCAAGGAAGAGACACTTTGCTCTGCTTCTGGGTAGAACGAGTTTTTCAGATGAGGAAATTATTCAGATTGCCTTGGGGTGGTAGCACTGTCAGCCGTGACAACTGTCTGTGGTTACGGAACCCACCATGTACAGTCCCAGCCCTGGACTCAATGCATGGCAAATGCTAAGCTGGACTCGTTCTAGCTCATAAACTCACATTAAAAAAAAAACCCAAAAAACACCGAGTGATAAAAACGCACAGGGGCCATGACAATACAGGATCACCTTGGGGTGAACGTGCCATCTGGGGACTTCTGTGGTAAACTCTCAGCTGGACAACAAAATGAGAGGAAGGAGAAGGGGCCCAGGGGATGCATGACCACCACTTGTGACTTGAGATCACCGCTTTGCTATGTATGTCTTTCATACACTTCGCAATCAAGAATGTTCCACATAACAGATTGAATTCTGAGAAGAGGACTCAGCAGCCCATCACAGGGAACACTACCTCACACTTGCTGTGTTTTCTTCCACGTCCCTCCCTCTCGTGTTTAGGGAAATCTGAGTGGTGCAAATTTAATTTCTGATACATGTTCCTGCCAACTGGACCAGAAATACTGCTGAGACTGGCCTGCGCAAAATGATTTCAATTACGCGGTGGACCAAACAAGACACATCTTTAAAACCCAAGCAATATTTTCTAACCTCAAGGGAGAATTTGTCTGCTCAGCTTAATGTTTATGTGAACCAAACTCCCACCCTAGTCACTGAGACTCGGATAAGTGTCAGTAAGAAGCAGCTGCCATCAGCTGCGTGCAAGCCACGTCTGGAATTTTTACATTCTGTACCCACAACTTTGTCGTGAACTTATTTACTTCAAGGGTGTTGGGAGGGCGGTTAGGTGTGAGAGCATCCCAGATGTCCCTGCCGCCCGAGGCTCCCGTAAGTCCCAGACAGAACTCCTTTCCCCATCTCCCTAACTGATGAGCGCCAACTTTTCTTTCCAAATGGTCACCGACCATTTGGGGTCAAGAGTTTGTATTCCTGGGTCACTTGTAAAAAACCCTGCAGATCTAACAAAATCATACTCCGCAGTCACATAAAACCCTGAGGGTCTCTTAACTAAATGACACTCAACCAGGCAGCTATTAAATAGGCCAACGCTATGTGAATCTATCAGAAGCTATTAAGACAAAAAACGGTGTCTGTATTATTTACAAAAAGAAAAAAAAGAAACTTGGTCGGGGGAGGAAAAGGAAGAAACAAGCTTAATAGGCGCCTATCCTGTATCTCGGGTGCTGCGCTCCAACTTGCTATCTCTCACGGTGCGGCTTTACCTGTTAGGATGAGAATTATAATCACAGCAAAGATGTCTGGGTTTTCGGCCAGTACTCCAGGGGCATGCAGAGCCATGTGTGTCCGCGAGAACTCCCCAATGGGTTTGCCAATCAGCTCGTCAAACGTTGCACTCCAGGCTCTCGCCACACTTGAAGTACCTGTCACAAACATACACATGAGGAAAGTGAAGGGAAACAATTGACAGAACATGTGTCATCAGGCTGGATGTTTATAGCATCCGTGCAGGATCACAGAGGGTACAGTGGCTTCTGCAGCAGCAGCCAGACCCCAACAAGTGCCACCTCAGGAGAGGGCCAGTTAGTGTTCACGGTGCAGTGAAAAGTACGAGAAGGCTTCTAGGGCCTGCACAGAGCTGCGTTTTCCACCAGTACCCATACCTACATCTGAGTAATAAAAGTTTTACAAAACAAGGTTACCACTTGAGAGGCACTCAGATAGTTTTTATTCAATTCTACCTATCTTATTTTCTTACAAAAAGCAATACAGGTGGCAAGCCATGAAACTGATTTCACGATGCACTCATGGGTTGCAGTGAGCAGTGTGACACCTTGCTCAGAAGTTCCTTTTCCAAGATCCTCCTGGCAACAGCGCTGACAGAACCTGCCTCCTGGTGAACACGGCCTCTCCCTGCAAGAGAGGACCAGGGACTGACTGGTCGCCTCAGCAACAGTCTCCTGTACACCCCAGTGCAGGCGTCAGCCACCTCTGCCACGTTGTACCTGACCCTCAGCTCACACCTACAGGTCCCCAAGTACCTGACCACAAAGCCTGGCTCTCTTCACTGTCCCCATACCAGTACCCCCACCACGAGGAATGCAAATGGAGGCAACAGCATTTGACTGTCCTCTCTCTCTCTGAATAGTCACTCCTTTTCCAGTGCTTTCTTAGGAAATGTCGTCAAAATTCCAGTACTCACACACAGCACTTCCCTTTCCTTTCACAGGGGGCCATGCCAGTGGCTGGTCTGGGTCACCCTCAGAGGTCTGCCAGAGGGATCTGCAGACTCCATCTTGCTATTGTGTCTCATGGTAAGTACTTTCCCAACAACTCAAAAAGTTAACCACATTTCTTCACTCTGAGCAGCCCGCCAATTAGAAAGTCTGTCCATAAAGGCCTCCACCCAGTGAAGAAACATGGTCTCCCCATCTCCCCTGAGGCCGTCAGTGCCGATGGGCCCCCAAACCCCACCCTGCTGTCTGGGAGGGGCTGCCCGGCCTCCCCCCTCCCTCTCGCTGAGTCGGCTTTACAGCCCATGCTGGCTGGAAGAGCCGCCTTCCCCAGCAGCTAAGGCTGAGTAGCACATGCAGTGGCACATGGTGACTCCCACAGGTCAGCAGCTCTGGCCAAAAAGCACCATCCGCGGGGCAGGGGCAGCAGGAGCTCAAGCTCACATGCGTGTTTTGTGCCCAGGAAAATCCTCTGGAAACGTAACAGCGCATTTCAAACAGCTGCTTTCCCACTGAGGGACATCGGCAGTGTTAGTGTGTGTGGTTGTGTGCCGAGAAAACCACTGTTACGAATTTTATTTTCGAACAGACACGGCACAGCTGAAAGGAAAGGGAAGGTGCCCACCTGGATGCATGGCAGTGGGCACCCCACACGGAGGCCAAGGGCCCGCTGCCCCGGCAGGCAGCACCACACATGACATTCCCGGGACCCACGGCTCAACACACCACACCCCACTGTCTCTTGCTAACATGACAAAAATCCGATAAAATATAAATGGAATGTTTAATGGTTATTTGTATTTCTACTTCTGTGAGCTGGCCATTCAAATCCGTTGGTTATTCTTTTATTCAGGTGTTTGTTTCTATATAACAGTATGCAATCATTAGGGACATAAGTACTAGGAAAAACAGTTAACACAGCGAGAAATGTTTATTATATATTGTTTTATAAATAAAGAGCATACTATATAAAAAAAAAGCATTTTAGTGCATAAAAATGTGAACGTGGTGAAATCCTAGACAGCAAACACTTCCGAACTCAGACTGTCTGTCCCACCACTGTGTCCCTGGGTGTGCAGTGAAATGCCTGGCACACAGCAAGTGCTCAACAAGTGTTTGTTGAGAGAATGAATAAATGAATGAATGAATGAATGAATGAAAATTAATTTCTCCAGGTTCTCAGGTTGCATAATTTCTGTTTTCTTCTTTGTGCTTTTCTTTCTTTTTCTTTTCTTTTTTTAAATTGGGGAATTGGGGGAGGTGAACAGTGTTGGGGAATTGGGGAGGGGGAATAGCCAAGTTGTTGTTCTTCAATCTTTGTTGTGGAGGGCACCAGTCGCCATCTGGCTTCCCGTTGGCAGCTTGTGGCCTCTAAGCTCAAGGTGCTGTGTTCAATCTTAGTTGCGGGTGGGCGTAGCCCACCACTGAACAGGCAGTCTTGCTGTTAGGAGCACGTGCTCTCACCAGTTGAGCCATCCTGCCACCTGTTGGCAGCTCAGTGGCAGCTCAGCTCTGGCACAACATCACTGGCTCATGTGGGAATTGAACCGGCGACCCTGTTGCTCAGAGCTCACACTCTTAAGCTAACTCTTAACCAACTGAGCCATTCGGCCAGCCCTGTGCTTTTCTATATTTCCCCCATTTCTCTGTGTCTGTGATGAATTTACTCTAGTAGTCAAAAATGAATACTAACTAAAAGAGACAAAATCCTTTTAAACTAATTAGAAACATCCCATCTCTCCTGTAATAAGAATGACCTTGTTGGCTTGGCTTGTCCCCATTAAAGGCCTGACATCCTTGACCATCAAAGTCCAGGGCACAGAACAGAGGGGTCAGTGAGCGGTGCCCACAAGGCTGCCTCTGCCTTCATAAAGGGACAAAGGAAGACGGACAGCAGTGAGGCGAGAGGGTGCTCCTGGGGAGGAGCTGGACTCGGCCTATTTGGGGAGCAAAGGGGCCATCCACCACGCTTGGGAGGCAGGAAGAACAGAAGAGGGGGACTCACCGATGATGTAGGACAGGATGAGGTTCCACCCGGTGATAAAAGCCCAGAGCTCCCCTACTGTGACGTAGCTGTACAGGTAGGCCGAGCCGGTCTTGGGGACGCGCGCACCAAACTCGCCATAGCAAAGGCCAGCCAGCACTGAGGCCAGCGCGGCGATCAGGAAGGAGATGACAATGGCAGGGCCTGCGTTCTCACGCGCCACAGCTCCGGCCAGGACGTACACGCCGGCACCCAGCGTGCTGCCCACGCCCAGCGCCACCAAGTCAAAGGTGTTCAGGCAGCGGGACAGCCGGCTGTCCTCCCGGTTGCAGTCTACCACCTTCCGCCTGAGCATCTGCTGGCCAACGTGGAGCAGCGCCTGGCAGCCCATTGTGCCGTCGAG
Source organism: Hipposideros armiger (assembly GCF_001890085.2). Taxonomy (NCBI): domain Eukaryota; kingdom Metazoa; phylum Chordata; class Mammalia; order Chiroptera; family Hipposideridae; genus Hipposideros; species Hipposideros armiger. The sequence continues at coordinate 1,127,343 of NW_017731817.1, read as the reverse complement.
TCTGCCAAAGAAAAAAAACAAGGGTGTCACACTACTGGCACTGCGTTCACCCTCGAACCCCTCTAATCTCCATTCAGACAGCGACAAGGTCCTTTATTGTCCCTTGCTGCTAAAATGTTTAAAATCTCAGAATTCCACCATCAGAACATTCACGCAGGACCCGCCCAGCCCGAGGCTGAGCCCCCATGCACAGAACCCCCAGGGCTGGTGCACTGGCTGCCTTCAACCCGAGTCTCAGCACCCACGTTTCTGTCAGTGCTTTACTGAAACCTTGTATGCAACAGAAACTATGCAGTACAGGAAACACAAATTAATGACACTGTTCCTGCCCTCAATAGTCATGCAATTTACCAAGAAAACAAGATGTTGTTCCAAGTATACTGTCAGGGGAGGCAAACTAAACCATATTGGAATTTAATTATTAAAACCCAAAAGCCTCCAACAGCAATGACAATGCTTTTTAGAACTTTCTGGGATCCTCTGAGGGCAAGGACCGAGGTGTTTCTACTTTTAAGTTAACAGAGAATTAGTCTCAGAACAGAAAAATATTGAATTATTACAAGTTAGGGCCTTTTGTAAGTATTACTCCTCCACGAAGCAGATTTTTCCTGGACCAAAATGTTGGCCCGATGTGTATACGATATACTCCTGAGTACATACTGAGAGAGGACTCATGTTCATGTATGGCTTATGTCATCCATCCTTCACATGGGGCATACCCCGTGAGGGCCCCAGGAAGCCACCCATCACAAACAGCACCCCAGGCCAGCATTTAAGTGGCTCTCCTGAAATGCACAGGCCGACCTTACTACGAGGCTCATTCCAAGGGGGGACTGCCATGAGCCCTTGGCCAGGATGGGCCAGCATCCACCTTCAAGGAGGTGGGACTAAACTGCCACCCTTAAGCGTGGGCTGCCCATAGTGACTTCCTTCCAACGAGAAAAAAAGTCACTTTACAGTAGAGAAACTATGGTCAACCTTAACAGTGATTCATGTGGTATGATGTGACGAGGGGCACTCCACCTGTGGCCCTCCTCCACCCACAGCCCCAGCCTCATCATGAGAAAACTGTCCAATGAATCACAGATGAGGGACATTCTACACAACACCTGACCAACACTTGTCAAAACGGTCAGTCATCAAACACAAGGAAAGTTCGAGAAACTGTCGTACACAAGAGGGGCCCGAGAAGCCATGACAACTAAATGTCATGTGGTATCCTGGATGGGACCCTGGAACAGAAAAAAGACTTGAGGGCAAAACTAAGGAAATCTGAATAAAGTTATCACTATTGGTTCATTCCTTGTAACTAACACACCAGTGGATGGAGGGTGCTAATAATGGGAGACTGGGTGTGGGGTGTATGGGAATTCTGCACTATGTTCACAATTTTTCCATAAATCAGAAACTGTTCTAAAATCGAGTTTGTTAAAACAAACAAACAAACAAAACCAACAACATGTGCAGAGAGAAGCTATCATTATGATTTTTGGCTACTGAAAGACAAAAATACCACTGATCGTTCATTTTTATCATCAACTGATACCTACTGACCTAGCTTGGCTGCAATGAAGTCACTGGAAAAGGGAAGTCTGCATGGAGATCGCAGATCTAGCCAAGTCCATACCTAACCACCTAGAACACTCGGCTGCCCACCATGTCCTCGCAGCCCCAGCCAGCAGCGCACAGGGCAGGCTGGCACCCGCCTGGCCCCAGGACAGGGCCCCTCTGCATGGATCATGTCACTGGCCATCTCCAGGTCATGGAGGAGCAGGGGTGGTCCTTTCTGCATTTTACCTGCTAGGCCAAAAGAGGATTATCACCCCATGTGGTCCCCTTTGGACAAACAAGAGGAAAAAGAACTCCAAGAGTCGTGTGTCCAACAAGATAACGGAGAGCTGAGGGAAGAGTGGGCCAAGACCTATCCAGGGCTCTGGCTTTACAGATGGGAAGGAAATGACCTCGCAGTGTCATAAGGTGCGAGGGAGTAGGGAGGAAACGAGGAAAGATGATTTATTTGTGGAGAAGGAAAATCAGACACGAGTTCTGATAGAGTGGAAGAAGGCAGATAGCAGGACAAGAGGAGAATAAGCACAGGGCTCGGGGGCTGCCCAGCTGCCATCTGTACCACCGGCCTGTTCTGGAAAGCTCTCGGGTCAAGAGCAGATTCTGGGGGAAAGCAGGTGTCCCAGTCCAGATGAGGGTTCTGAGTGGCTTGAGGGAGGCAGGTGTGTGAGTACCTGCCTGGGAGACCAGGCCTTGGGGGGTGGGGAGCCACAGAGCTGGACAGGGGTCATTCTCCTGGAATTGCCTTTTCTTTTCTTCCTTCTGGACTCAGCTGTACTTTTTCCAGTCAAGTTGAAAATCACAACAAAGTCATCAGCAAACAACTGCTTGGGTAACAAGTTAAAAGGGAAGATGTGACATTTCAACGCAACCCTTGGCAGACAAGGCTACGCTGGGGACGTGCAAAAATCGCTGTAAAGTAACTTCTCGACACCCCTTTTGGCAGGGAGCTTACAGGGAGATGGGGGTGAAAGCCCCCTATTACCTGCATTGTTTTCAGCTTGGTTGGCAGGTGTGACTGACATCCAGAGAGTGCCTGGCTGCTGCCATCCTCTCCTCGATGTAGTTTTCGGTTAATAAGCAATTCTCTCCCCCAAAACAATAAAAGCCAAGTGCAAGGTAAAGACAGTTCAATGGGATTTCCTCGCCAGGCCTCACAGAGTGAGTGAGCCAGGGGCCCAGGAGACCAAGCCAGCCATCCACCTCGGAAAGGGGTCACGCAGCAAGTAGCCAGGAGGCTCTGAATGCATTAGCTGGGAATTAGGTTGCTGTTTCTGACCGGGAGGAAAGTGTACCAGGGTCGATACCCACTTCTTCGAGGTTTTGACAGAAATCTTGGAAAAACGAGCCATCTTACTCCCTACACGTTTATTATTAGAGTGCTTACCTCAGATGATATCCTCCTAAAAAAGCTAAGAAAACCTGCCCCTTTCCCACAGAAGTTCTAAGTCCAAGTTTTTTCCTAGATCCCTATAGAACAATAGGAGTAAAATGATGTCAGAGATAAAGCCTTTTCTATGCTGTTTTGAAGGTTTCTGATAAAAGTGGGCGGGTGTGAATGGTACAATTTTTTTTCACTCTCCAATTTAATGCAAGTTCTATCGCTGAAAAAGTCCAGCTTAATGACTTGAGGGAAGGAGTGGAAGGGGGCTGACGTAGGCTGTTACATATACTAGGTTCATAAAATACCATTCTTTACATGAGTTGACAGTCTTTAGAATGGCCCAGGCCTGCTCCGGTGGGAACTATCTAGAATGCAATCTGTCCTTCCAACAGGATGTACACCGTGCTCTCCATCTCACCAGGCTAAAGGAAGCAGGGTGTTGCTCGGGTGCCAGCCTCATGGGACCCCACTAATGGCCAGGCACACACAGCCAACTAAGTCACTGCAGCTCCCTACAGCATGAGCAGCTGGCCTAGCACACAGCAGGCGTGGGGGTGGCTGGAGCTGCAATTTTAACAAAGAAGGAAGCAGAATGCTCATGGCTGAGTAATCAGCAACCAGGTGGCAGAAGGGGTCCAAAGAAAGCGCATTCCAGGAACTGGCCACTGTGGGGGAGGAGGAGACTCAGGACAAGGAAGAAAGCCTGTGTTAGAGGAAGTGTTCTCAAAGCTGGATTTCCACTTCCCCCAGATGCTAGGAGGCCCAGGTGCAAGGACTTAAATTTAATTAAGAAAAAACAAACTAGAGTGTAGAAGGAACTGGTAGACACTAAAAATGGGGACCCAAGAAGGAGCCATGGAATTGTGAAAGGAGGTAAGAAAATGACAGAACTGAACCAAAAGTATAGGAGTGGGAGGGTCAAAAATACAAAACAATGGTCAAGGTTTGGAGTCTGGTCAGGGGCAGGCTCACACCCACATGTCCCCACTGGGAGGCAAGCAGGAGTCCATCTGCCTCTAGTGAAATGGTGACTTGGGAACCTGCTATCTTTTAAAGCACCCCAGAGTCTATGTTTGTCTGACCCCAAGTAGCAAGAGACATGCTGAGGATGTAACTGCATTCCACCAAAATTCACTCATCTCACACCTGTACTAGACACAGCCAGGGTTTCAGCAAATGCATAAATCCACAGTCCTACCCCCAGGAAGCAGAGTGTCAGGGTGGGGAGGCTAACAGGGTGATGGAGCTCCATGGGGCAATGGTGAGACCAGGAGAAGGTGTAACTATCCGTCTCAGAGGCTACCACTTTCACGGGGAAAAAAGGTTAATTTCATCAAGTGAGGACAAAGGCATAAAGCCTGGGAATTTGCCAGGCACGTCTTTGCCTCTAGCCAGAGCCCTCAGCTATAAAGACACTTAGGCTTTTCTAAAATCCACAGCCTACAGGTAATGTGCTTTTCCCTGGCACAGGTGGGCACATGGTCCAACGTGATGGCGGAGCCTCACAGTGCCCACCATTTGTATTCAGCTTCACAAACTATTAAGTGTTCAGCTAATACTGCCTGCAGTCACCTAACTTGTAAGTAGTGGAGCCAGGATATGAAGCTAGGTCATCTAATTTCAGAAGTGCTATTCCACACCAGGTGCCAAACTGATTCAACTTTAACCAAGCTTATTCTCCTTGCAGCCTGACAATTCTTACTTTGTCACCCTGTCTGTAATCCTACAAATAAAAGATTGATGTGGGTTACTGAAAACCTCTTCCTGAATGCCAACACCCCTGTAAAAATTAAGCCAATTATTATTCACAAGGTGCACTGAACCGATGTAATGCACTCACGTCCCTCTAACACTGGCCAAGATCCACTGGCTTCGAGGCTATAGGACCTTTACGTGGGACTGAGAAAAAGTAGGTACAGTTGTCTCTCGATATCCAAGGCGGTTGGTTCCAGGCCCCCCCAGGATAACAAAATCCACAGATGCTCAAGTCTCTCATAAAATGGTGTAATATTTGCGTATAACCTACACACAGCCTTCCTATACTTGGAGTCACCTCTAGATTACTTATAACACCTAAGACAAGTAAATGCTATGGAAATAGTTGTTGCACTGTATTGTTTAGGGAATAATGACAAGGAAAAAGCCTGTACATGTCCAGTACTATGTAGTTACATAGCACACATCAGCGACAACGTAACTTTTGTTTTCAAATATTTTCAATCCTCAGTTGGTTAAGTCTGTAGGTATGGAAACTGTGGATATGGAGGGCCGGCTATAATTTGGGTGGCAGGACCCAACCAGGGCTTTGGCAGAGAGTTCTGGAAAGCATACAGAGAATAGAGGCTTGGAAAAGGTACGTGGAGGAGAGAGCTGGCCAGAACAGATGAAGTATATATTATGTTGGAGATATGTCTCTGATACAAAACGGGGGGGAAGCGTCAAAGCAGCATGTACAGTGTTCCTTAAAAATAATAACATATATGAATATAAGCGTACGTGAAGAACGGTCTAGAAGGAAAACTGAATAGGAGATTATGGGCATTTTTTTCTTTTCAGTCTTTTGACAATTTTTCTATGAGTGTGGACTACTTAATTAAAGGGAAGGAAATTTCTTTTAATGAAATGAACAAACAAGTGAAAAAAAGAAGGGAAGAGGGTCGGCCCACAAACAAGTTAAACGCACATCAAGGGTCTACCTAGAAGACATGGATAACTGGGACATGGCTTCATTTTGCTTTCTCTCTACCTTTGTACATGCTTAGAAATTTCCAAAAGTAAGTGTGAAAAGAAAGGAATTCATGTAGGGCTGACCCAGAAAACAATGAGGAAACTCCAGCACCCAGACCCACAGGCCAGGAGAGCCCCACAAAGCTGTAAGCCCTGGCTGCAGAGTAAAGTCTTTTATGTAGGATCAGGTGGAACCACATGAAATTGTAGCAATCCAGTTATTTTTACCTAGAAAAATGGCCCAGAGCAAAGGATCTGTACTGGGCAGTTGTGGTCTCACCTCTCCCAGGCCATGTCCCTAGATATCTCTCTGAGCCTAAATCTGTATCATCTGGGGAACGAGACTGAAATCAGAAAAGATCATGTGAGTGCCAATGACCTCTCACCTTTCAGCACAGTACACCCTAAAGGGATGGGGTGGGGAGGTGGGGGAACTAAATAAAGCATAGGCCCACTGAGCCGCAGGTGACACCCCTCAGACAGTGACAGGTGAGGCTGGAGAGCAGCTGTGTGGAGCAGGGCAGACGGGTCTCAAATGGCCAGCTGAGGGATTTGTACTTGACTCAGATGTGAAAACTTTATGCAAAGCAAGGGCATCAACAACATAGTATCGGGAGGACTGCCCTGGTCTTGTGATGGACAGACTGGAGGAGGAAATGGCATGGGCCTGCCAGGTGCTCGTGGCTCAGCCTTCTTTTTTGGGCAGCAAATCAATACGCTGGCCTTTGAGCATGGTATTTCAATCCAACTACAAAGCACCGTTTTGCAAAGTTACCTTCATATTTACCTGCCATTTGTTCCCAGTCCCTGTTTATTCCTCAAAGAGCCCTGAGAACACACCCATGGTTACCATGGGGATTATCTCCGTGGTGCTGTATCATGCACAGACAACCCCTAAGCAAGAAATGCCACATTTTATGATAGGTCTTGCTGTCCCATTTGTAACCGTACTTCATGGGTGGCCAAAATTCCAGACACTCACCCCCAAAGAAAAGCATCTGAAATCTGAAAGCAATGTCACAGCCTCCTGGCATGTTCACCACCTTGCCTGTCTTCAGTTCAGCAACTACCCACCATGTTTTTCCACTGGGACGTTCTCTTTTTATGTAATAAACTTGGAGGAAATGTCCTAGTCGGCAGTCACAGAACGATCTCTATTAAATAGGAGAATGGGATTCGATTTGTCTGAAATAACTTGAAGGCATCAGAAGCCAATGGCTAACAAGGGCCTGTGAGTACCCAGATGATCAAAGACCAGGAGAGGATGCACAGAGGGTGAGGCTGAAGCTACGGATGGACGAAGCAGCCCAGAGGGGTGGACAAATGTAGTTACTGCCACGAGACGAGAGCTGGGCGGTGGCAGCAAGTCAGCATGTCACATGGACCATATGTGCAGCATACTTCACAGGCAGTGCCACCTGCTCTGCTTTAATGGAAGGTTCCAGTGCAATACCCAAACACAGACTGTCACTACCGAATGCTCCCCAAACTTCACCCCAGAGCTCTCAATATGTCAACATTCAGTCAACTAGACTGCAGCTATCTGACATTTTCCCCTTTTCGGTTACTGCTTTACGACAAAAGGTTCCACCTTCAGACAGCACAGACTTCTGCTGTTTTCTAATGAGCTCCTAAAGGCTGAAAACAGACATTGCAACTTATGCCCATCCCCCCACCCCCCAAATGGCCTCTAGATGCCCCACTGCCACAGGAAAACCCATCTCTCCTCCTAGAAGTTCACTGACGAGGCAGTCACTTAAGACTTGGGCCACATTTTCCTACTCAAACAATGCAAAGCCACATTTGGGTTCTGATGTAGCTCACAGAAAGCAGGTTAACCCGCAAGTTCTGGAGCTGGGCACCCAGCAGGTAAGAGGGCATGAGCACAGCCACACTGGTGGGAAGGATAAAAGGATCCTGGAGTTACGATCCCTGAAAAGATTTAAAATCACGAGTCACTGTGGAAAAGGGAAGGAGCAGAACAATTTTCAGAAAAACGGACAGCAGATGGGAACCACTTTCAATCCCTCCTCTCAAGGAGCCCTCAGGAGAGGTGACCTGTGGAGCCCCACACCTCCTGGCGTGAGTGTGGATAGGGACTGGGACTTGCTGGGACAGAGGGGATGATGTCTCTCCTGTGACCACGTTAGGTCACAGAAGGCCCCACCCTGCTGGCTGACTGTCCTTGCTGACGTGATGAGGTCAGTGGCCATGCTGGTAAACTCATGTGGCAACAAGCTGCAGGTGGCCTCCGGGCCAGCCAGCAAGAGGCCGGGGCCCCAAGTCCGACTGCCACGGGAAACGGATTTGGCCAAGGACCCAGGGGAGCGTGGAAGCAGATTCCACCCCAGCCAAGCCTCCAGATGAGAACCCGGTCCCAGTCAGCACCTGACGGCAGCCTCGCGGGACACAGCACAGCACCAGCTACGCCGCACTCTGACTCCTGACCAGTGAAACTGAGAAAACAGGTGTGTGTTGTAGCTTCTAAGTGTGGAGTGATCTCTTATGACTAATCCATGGTCCCAGCAGTCAGGAGATAAGAGTTTGCATTCATTCTCTGAGCAAAAACACAGGGGCCCCAGCATTTCTTTAACCTCTGCGTCGACATTTGAGTTAATCTTTACTTCACCTGAAACCATTTTTTCTTGGTTAAGGCTGACTGGGAAGCAGTTCCCCCTTCTGGAAGAACGGCATACACCAAATGGCTATTATTTCATTTTTTAAAAATTGTGTATCTACCCTCTGCCACGCTTCTGCATTCTACAGTCTCTGCTCTCAAGGTGCTCACAGGCTGGACAGAAAGACACAAGCAACCATCCAGTTGGTCAACAAATACTTACCTCACAGCCCCTGCATGCCGCCCCCTTCTAAGTGCTCAGGAAACAGGGAGCCAACAGGGCCCCCAACGCCTCGGCTGGAGGAGACAGTGCGATCACCCAAAGAGCACACACAAGTGTGGCAAGACGGAAAGGCCTCCAGGAGATGCAACATTTCTGTCACTTGGTCTGTATCTCTTCACCCAAGAAGGGGTGACATCGCGGTTGTGTCCAGTAGGTTGTGGAGTCCCCTGATTTAGGCACAGTTTAGGACCTGTGCCCGAGGACCTAAAGCCACCAAGGGCTTCCCCACGCATTTTGTCCTAGAGCTGTTCACCCCGAGACGGAACAGTCTGATTGAGGCTTTTCACTCAGACACAAACACTCACCCCCCGCCAGGCCTGTTGTTAGGTAATAGAGAGGTTCCAAAATAGTCTGTTATGCCAGCCACAGTGCATCTGCCTGTTGCAGTAGCAGGAGGAAGGCGGCAGAATGAACTCACTCTAAGCACTTTTACTAACTAACCACTAGAAAAAGAAGGAAAGAAAAGAATATTCGAGGCTTACAGTGGCTCTTGCCACTCCATGGAGTCCCTTCCCACTTGCCCTCTGGCAAGAGCCTAATTTTCCTGTCTTTGGCAAAGTACACCTGGTAACGCTGCACCTTTGCTTCTGACATTTACAAGGTTGCAGCAGCCTGGAACATTACTTACAGCCGTAACCACCCTCCACCCCGCCCTCAGAACTAGGAGCTCCAGGGGCCCCTCCTCCTTCCTTCCATTTCAAGGCAGCTGCTCAGGGATGCTGACCGTGTGGCAAAGGTCACTGGCTAGATCCCCCACAAAGTCCTGCTGATGAAAGACTGCGTGGGCTGCTGATCCCCACTGTGTGTGCACTCCTATTACGGCTGGACGCTCGGAACTAAGACCATGGACGGCCCCTGGGGACTGTAAGAATGTCAACAAGAAGGCGAAAAGTCAGGTGGGGTTCTTGAGACAAACACACACTCACACTCTGAAAAACAACAATTTTTTTTTATAAATAAAACAGTGACAATGACGAATTCTATGTGGTAAACTCTTTTTTCTTAATTAAAAAATAACTGGAACAAAAGCCTTCAAATATTTTAACAGCAGAACCCTTTTCTCCCAAACTGCATCCTATGCCAAACCCAAATATGAGACTCAGATGAAACTGGACCTGCTCTTATTTAAAGAGAGAAAAGGACGCTAAGCCCACTGGCCAGCCTTGATCTTGCCCCGCCTGGCTCCTGTGCCCCCTCAGAACTCTGGGAGCCCAAGGACCCGCCTGAAACACATTGATTTACAGCAGATCCTTATAGTGCCTGAACCCAAGAAGAAACTACAGGAGAATTCTTAAGTAAATGAGTGAAAAAGAGAAGATGGAGAGGAATAGGAGCCAGATGAATAGTTTGGGAGCCGGGGAAAAATCGGAGCCAGCTTTTGACCTTGAAAAATGCAAAGGCTCACAGGGCCAAAGGCAGGAACGCGGCTCGATGCATCATTGGCACACTGCACACCATCACGGAACGGCCAGCGGCCACCGCCTGGAGCACAGGTCCCCCCACCTGCTGCTGATCACATGGCCCCAGGGGGGAGGGGAGGCTGCAGGCACATCCTCTTCCACAGCATGCCCTGCGGATCAGGCCTTTGTGCGGATGGCCTCACCTTTTCTGTAGGATGTTAAGAGTTCTGTTTGAAGGAAACGCAGAAATTTAAGAAACCCACCACGGTGAAAAGTTTTCTGATGAGAAGGAAGCGCTAGATGAGTCTGAAAAAGCATAGCAGTTATAGATTTTAAAAGGACAACTGAAGGTTTTTGTTGTCAGTTCACTTAAAACGTCAAAAGCCAGCTAAAGGTCTAAGTGAATAACATATTCTAGCACAAAAGTGACAATCATCCTGCTGGCGCGCTGAAGGGCTGACTGTACCTGGAATATGATGCGCGGCCTCGTCACCCAATGATCGCCTGGGTCTTGGAGCAAAGATGTCTCAGGAGGGATGAGACGGGGGCTTCAGGCTCCTGGGGGGGGGCGGGCAAAGAGGAGACATCAGATGCCAGAACTTCCGTGTCTGGGGCTGTTACAGGAGGAATGCTTCTGGAAATTCGGCTCGGCACCAGGAGGGACATCCCAGCTGTCACACCAACTGAAGGCGGCATGAAGGGCTGGGGAAGCAGGGGTGACCCACCATGGGGCTGGGGCGTCACTAGGGGACTTCAGAAGGAGACAGGAGACCAGACGAGATGACCTCCAACCCAGAGACTCTACCCCATCACCTCAACAAACGGATCAGATTTAAAATAACGATGCTGCCGAAGCATCCCCCACACAGGCTATTTCCATGAATCTAGGGCGTGGAGGTGGGTATGCGAGAGCTCTGAGGCCCTTGCTAAGGACCACGAAGGGGAGTGAACCCTCTCCTGACACTGGCATTAAGAACCGAGGTCAGTGGGGGCAGAAAACCTTAGCTGGTTCCTTCAGCAAACAGTGGACTCCAATCTGTACAGTCAGCCATATTACAGTGGAGCTCTCCTGTACCAGCTGACACACGGGCATCGAGTATACACCTGCCCTGATAACTTCCGGGCGGGCCACAGATTGTTCTAAATATAGGTTGTGCACCACTGTCGTGCCTGGTGGGGTGGCCTGCAGTCCCACAAGGAATGACTAGAGTCCCCACTGCCTGAATGCAAAAGTCACTCTACCCAGAGGGCATGCCAGGAAGAACCTTCTTCGTGAGGCCTAGGAAGTCCTTCTCTTTCTCAGTCTTGGCATGTCTCCTTTGCACATTCTCATGCGCTCACCCAGCAGCTGGGGAGGTTTCATTAAGCTTCCTGAATGAGATTTGCACCTAACATGAACCCAGAGAAGATTATTATCATTATGCCAAAAAGCCACAAAGATGTAATCAATAGCCGGAGTTTCATAACTTTAACAGCAGCAAACGAGTTTTCCAACAATGGGAACCCTATTCCATCCAACTGATCCCGTTCAGACATTCCTTCCACATCAATATTTCATTCTTTTCCACTTTCTATTTTGAAAACATCCAAACTTACAGAAGAGGTAAATGAACATTTACATAGTTTCATTTACATTTGCCAGTATTTAACATTTTGCCATATTTGCTTTATCTTTATAGAAAGACACTTTTCTCGTGAACCATTTGCAAGTGAGCTATAATAGCTACCATGACACACTTGACTTCTAAGTATTTCAGTAACTCCTAAGAAATACACTCTCCCACCTAACAGTGATGCCATTATACAACAAAGAGGCTGAACATTCACTCAAACACAGCCCATAATCAAATGTCCAAAACTGTCAACATTTTGCTATTTTTTGATGCTCTATCATGTGCCAAGTACCACAGGGCACTGAGAGAAGCAAAGATGAGTAAGGCTCAGGTTCAATGTCCCAGGGAGGAGACAGACATACAGATGCCCTACTGTGAGATGGAGACCCAGGTGCCAATTCATATGAGGGCCTGTCTTGAGTGTGACAGCCAGAAAAATGCGCCCCCCTCACCCGTGGCCAAATCCTAATTCCAGGAACCTGTGAATATGTTAGTTTCCCTGACAAGGGGGAATTAAGGTTGCACAAGGAATGAAGAGGTTTTATCAGCTGACCTTGAGATGGGAAGATTTTCCTGGGGGTGGGCCCAGGGTAATCAGCAGGTCTTTAAAAGATGGCAGAGGGAATGGGAGAGTCAGTGTCATAGGGACGCAGTAGGACAGAGGCTTCGTCAGCTGTTGCTGGCTCTATGTCAGGAGACCACAAGCCGAGGAAGGCAGTCCACCCTAGAAGCTGGGAGACGAGGAACTGGGTTCTCTCTCAAGAGCCTTAAAGAAACACCCATGACAACACCTTGACCTGAGCCCAGTGAGACCTATTTCAGACTTGACCTCCAGAACCATCAGGCTGATAAATCTGTGTTGTTTTAAGCCATTAAAACAAACAAACAAAAACAGTAGCAACAAGGCTGGATATTGTCAGGGTCCTGGGTGTGGGGGTAAAGTCATTGAAGTCCTTAAGTCTAAGCCAAGAAAATCGTGCTTTAGGAGGGAAGGTGGAAGGGACAGCCAAGAGCCATGACTGAATCAGTACCTTAGGAAAAAAACTCTGGAATAAAAGGAGCAGAATCTAGAAGACAAACAACCAGCGATCTCTGTTGCTAAGGATAAAATTTGAGGTTTCAAGCAAAAAAAAAATTTTTTTTGAAAACTTGCATCCATCACCAAGATCTCAACAGCTTCCCAAAAGTTAAAGAGGCTTCTCGTGACATTGGTGGTGATAGTAACAAATGTGATTTTTAGAAAAACATAATATGATGAAATGAAATATGTCAACTTCACAGATGTGTGCAATTTATCAAGGCCGTGATGAAGTGGAACAGAATCATACGTGGGTAACAGGCTGCCACAAAGGGCAGGGCATCATGGTTTGGAGTACAAAAGAGGACATCCCCGAAGCCATCGTTTCTTTACATACTAATCAATCCAACTGATGCAGAAGTGGAAGTAATCCAGTTGCCTTCTACGAAACTAACATTAAGTAGATTTGAAAATATGTAAGACGATACTCCTATTACACTCTTTTGTTTTGGAAAACAGTTATTTTTTGTAAAAATGTATGTTCATATAGAATGGTTTATTGATGCTATTTTAATCAAATTGATACATGAATATTTGTAATGTGATAAATATTGATACATATGACCCACCTAAGCCAAAGCTCCTGGAATCCCTCAATAGTCTAAGAGTCTGAGGGGTCCTAAGACCAAAAAATTTGAGAACCGCTGCTTTCCGGGCTGCCCAGTGAGAGGCACAGAGCCAGCCGACACAGGTTCACATCAGGAGCGCAGCTCCCAGCTTCTTCAGGCTCCTGGCAGTGACCGCTGCCCACTCACTGTCCTGTCCGACCAGCAGTTCACGCTCAACTGGAGAGAGGAAGGCGCGCCATACAGCAAGCCGGGCTGAGCTCGTGGCAAATAAATTCACTGGGGCTGTTTGTCTTTAATCCACGAGCCTTCCAACCCATTTATTCCAGTTTTTCAGATCTGAACACTCGCTTACTAAAAAGAATAATGAGAATGCAACATACACGTCACACCTAAAGACATCGATGTCACTTATTTCACAAACGCAAGAAGCAGCATTCCACCACCACCAGTGACAGGTTTCCAGAAGCACGCAGAGACTGTCAAGGTATGACTGTGACACCATGTGACACCATCACACTGATGGGAAACAGGTACCTAAAGTAACCTGAAAACATCTGCCAGTGTGTTTGCACTAAACAGTTTATAAATCAGAAGGAATCAGATCTTTCCATTCGGTTCACTCCATTAAGCAAAAATGTTTTTTTATTTATTTCATTAAACATAATGCCCAGCGTTTTGACAACTAACATAGCTGCTTTGCCCATGAATGAGTTTTTACACTGTTCTTCGTTCCACAAAAGTCCTGAGTGCCAGACACACTTCTAGAAGCGAGGGATGCAGCAGTGAACTAACTGGACCAAAATACCTGTCTTCGTGGTGTTTACATTATATTACTGAGAAAGCTTCTCTGAAAAGAAAAAATGGATGAAATACTAAGTGGAGTTAGCACACTTCTAAGCCCCTAAAGCAACTCCATGAGATAATTAGAAATTAGGAACAAGATGAGCCCCGACTTCAACAAGTGCTGCAATCCCACAAGAAGGTCGGATATCGGGGTTATTGTTAAGAAGGAAGCTGCAAGCAGGAAGCACACACAGTTCAAGGCCATCAGGGGGCTTCTGTTAAGTCTACTGACTCCAACCAAGAACTGGGGCAAGGACGGAGTTCCCTGGGGATGGCTGAGTTCCTACAGAACAGCCAAGAAGACAAGCAGGGTGTCAGGATCCTGGAAGAAGGGCATCTGTAGTTTGAAAAAGCAAGCCATAATAACATGTTTTCTTTGGCTTGAATAGTTTTGAAATTTCAGCATGAGGTTTTCGCTTTTTAAAAGGCACCGTGGGCTAAGAAGCTGAAAGCCCCACGATGGAGTTAAGTGAATTAGCTTTCCTGTTGAAGTACAGAAACGGATGGTGGAGTCAAAACCTGAGGCGCAGAACAGAACCCACCATGTCCCCGGATCCATGAGGACAAGCCTCCAGGCACCACCGAAGGACCCAGAACTGTGCTCAGAGACTTGCTCCTCTTTCCCCATTCATGGAGCCTGCAGTACGGGCAGTAGGGGCCGTGTCAAGAACTAGCCATCACAGCGGCTGCACCCACCACACACTAAGAGCTGAGGATTCTGAAATGGTTTCCTGGACGACAGCAACTGGGGAGCAAGCTGCTCTGTCCTGAGACTTTGCGTTTTGGATTTATCCCAACATCAGCAGACTCCTGGTAGCTGAAATAATACACTTGCGAGGGGCAGCCTTGACTGATGCCAGGAAACACCATGCTTTTATGTGTCAAGGTCCCCTCCACTCTGTCCTACCCACACTTTGACTTCTGAGACAGCTCTGTGCCCATGACACATTGTCACTTCCCTGCTTCTCAGTGATAACAGTACTGTGTTTGAACTGATGACAGTGGGTTTTACAGAGGTTACTAATGGTCCTCAGGAAAACTGATGGGATGAGTTCTGGTGTCCACTTGAGAGTGTATCTCTTCTCCCAACTTCCAATGTCCACCCTGACTCCACCTGCTCTGGGGACCCACCAGTTTCTGTCCACCTCCTAAGGCAACAACATTAAACATGAAAGCTGTTTGAAAGACTGCACAATCTACAATAGATAAGACATTTGTGGTTGTGCAATGCTTGTTAGGGGAAAAAAAATACCAAACTCTAAAGGAAATGTGATCAAGGAAATAAAGCCAGATATTTCTCCTAAACCAACCCTTCAAAAATTAAAATTACTATGGCGCATTCTACATCAAGGGAAAGCCTAATGAACTCACAATTTGATGATTCATCCTTCCTCTGAGATGCCAAATACTCCTCCGAAGGCCACAGAACCCTTTGCTGTGCACTGGGACAGGCCAGCGAAGGCCATCCTCCCCAACATCACAGATCTGGGGACGGCCCACTGTGGAAGGAGGCAGAAGAGAGGCTGGGAAGGGCCATGTCAGAGGCTACAGGGCAGCGGTTCTAAAGAGGGTGACTGTGGGCCCCAAAGGACATTTCTGTCGGTCACAGTGGAGGGCTGGTGGTGTTGGCACTGTGTGTGTTGGGGGGTGCAGGATGCTGCTGACCATCCTACAGTGCACAGCTCAGCCCCACAGCAAAGCATTATGGACTAGCACCCAGGCAGGGAAAACCCACCTTCCTATGCACAACAGTGGGCCACAGAGTGCGCTACAGATTTATTTTTAAGTGGACTGGTTTAAAAATTATTATTAAAGAATGTTTTATTAAAAATAAAACAAAAAAAACCCTAAGAACAATGTATACAAATGAGCATGGATTCATCACAAAATCCGTATCACCACATCCTTGGAGAATCCCTGATGTCCTCAAACCAGGACTGAGACTAACACAGCAGCCAGCAGATGATGAAAAGAGTAAATGAGTAAAACATGCAGTGTGAAGTCAGACAAGCTTCACTTACACTCTGGGTTCTCAGTGCTGAAGGGAGTTTGCTTGAGGTTCATTCACTCTGCGTGTGACATGGAAACGATGCCAAGTTTGAAGAGACAGGAATGCCGGGTGGGGGTTCCTGGGAGAGACAGAAACTCACCTGCACTCTGTGCCTGTTCTGTCTCCCAGCACCCCCCCCCCAGGGGAGGACCCCTTGTCCCCATTTCACAGATGAGGTACGAAAGGTCAGAGCAGGAGACTAACTCAACTTGGACGTTCAGGCTGCATTGCAGCGTCCAGTGTCCAAGGATGGCAGGCAGCCTCCCTCTCAGAAAGGCTCCGCCTGCCCATAAGCCCTGAGCCTCTTTATTTCTTACACCTGAGAATTTGAAAAATGAAATCATAAGTCTTAAGAGTTAGAAGGGACCAATAAGTCATCTAATGCAGAAATCCTCTCAGACTGTAAAAGGCAAAAATGATTAGGGCAGGAAATAATGGGGAGAAAGAAGAAGTGGGGGTGAGTGCTGGGGTGGGGATATGGAAGAACATTCTGCATTCCCAGCCACCTCCCGCCCCCCATTTAAATACTCTCACCAACTACCCTGAGAATTCTGACTCTGGTCCAGCCCTAATAAACGTGCCTATAGTCAGGCATGTATGTCTCCAGTAACAATGATAACGGCTAGCACTTGTATGAAGCGCCTACTGTGTACCAGTACCCTCTTGTAAGGCACTGAGAGTGATGTCATTCAGTACTCAAACTGAGCCCTTGAACCTCGACGCTTACGGCCATTCCACGCAGCTCACGCATGGAAACCAGCTGTCTAAAGGCCGCGTCACGTGGAGCCCTGGCTCAAGCCTCAGCACATCTAACTCCAAACCCACCCTTGTGCTCCAGAGTTTTTGATCCAACTCTAAGAGTCTACAGAAGACCTATAATAGGTCCCCTAGGGCAGTGGGCCACAATGTCATCACAGTGAAGCTTTCATTAGACACGGGGACCATCCCCCCACTTAGCATAGGTTTTGGACAGGACTTTGGTTGCAATCCCTGATAAAAACCATTCAATTTATACTTCAAGTGGATGAACTTTATGGTACATAAATTATAATTAATAAAACTGTTTAAAAAAAAGAAAGCTAAGAGGTGTCCAATCTGAGGGACTACAGTATAGTTTTTACTCATGGTGCCGGGGCAGACCCAGTAATTCCCACCTTGGGAGGCTGGAAGGGAAGATGTACGGCGGACAAATGTGGGGCTGCTTCCGGCACGAAATGCTCCGACAGTTCAGGAGGCTCAGTCCAGTGCTGAGTGCCCAGCCACACCTGACAAGTTTACGCTGCTCTCCTGGGCACTGATAATCTCAGCACAACTCCCCACTGGCCGTGTCAGCCCGACCGTCCTGCCACTCCCACGGGCGGATGTGTCCCCAGGAGGCAGTAGCTCTGAAGAAGCATGTACAGACAAATGAACCTTGGATGTGGCTGGAAGCTGTCAAGGGCAGCCCAGGTTCAGGACACAGGAGCCTGCCTGTGCCAGCCCAGGGATTACCAAAGGGAATTAAGCAAGCGTTTGCAGGCCTTGGCCTCGAGTGTGTGCTCTGATGGACTTAATTTGTTCTCCTGGGGCTAATTCCCTGGCTGTGTCACTGCAGTCCTGCACTTGAACAGTCATGGAAACGTAACCTGCAGGGAGTGACTTACGACACCAAAGGGCTCCCACACAGGGGACCATTTCCCCCGGGAAGGGGGAAAAGGCAGGCAGGGAACCACACACACCTGCCACTTAGCAGTTGGGACGCAATTTAAAAATGGTTCTGACCTCCTGTTTTCTCCTCTAAACTCACATAAGAGTTCTTCTTGAGAACATTTTCATCCGTGTGAAACGGTCCCAATGGGCTATATATGAAGTATGAAACAACCAAGGAACGCCGGTGCTGGGAAGGGGTGACCAGGTGATCCAACACACTCCAAACCAGCCTATTCGCACAGGGCCTCCAGGAATCTGCTGTACCTGGGCAGCACACAGTTTTTTATAACACTGTTCCTTCAAAGGAATCCACCCTTGCATCATTTTTTTTTTTGAGAAAACACCAAAATAATCTGAAATCAGATGTGAAACACCTCTGTCACCCACCCAGAATGCCATGATGACACGGCCGTGTGAGCTGTGGAGGCGTCAGGGAACTGCTTTTTCTAACATACATTTCACTTAACATACTATTAAGATAAACATGTGTGCTTTTTGTGCTCCCTAAAATTATCTTGCACACAGTACACTTAGGGAAACAGATCTAGTCCCCAAGTTGGCACACTATGGCACTCGGCCCATTTTGGTACTGACCACGAGTTAAGAATGGTTTTTATTAAGTTTAAGAACAAAAAAGGAGGAACAGGAGAAAGAGAGCACGGTTATTTGACAGAGACTACATGTGACCAAGAAACCTAAACTATGTGCCATCTATCCCTTTTCAGGCCAGTGTGCTAAGCCCCGGTCTCATCTACACCCTGATTTTACCAATGAGGTCACTGAAGTTCAAAAGCACTGAATGACTTCAGACACACTTGCTCCAAGTAATTGAAGTAGTTTTACCAAAGAAGCCATCAGCTTAAATGCTTTCAAGATGGGCCTCTGTCCAATCATATCGGCTACATATTAAGAATTGATGCTTGTTTAAAGCAAACCAAAATGTAAGGCTGCACAACTCATCCAGCTTGCCTCTGTCTCCGATGTCTGAAATCACACCCTGTTCGCCCCAGGGCCAGGCTCCAGCTTTCTCCACTGCGGTGCTCTGAGGGGCTCACCAGGGAGCATGCCCAGCTGTCCGGCAAGTAGGAGCACGGAAGGCCTCTCTGAGCGAACAGCACCCCGATACAGCCCGCTGTGCTCACAAACTCTCCCCTCCGCCCTCCAGGCCTCGGGGGCTAGGGCTGCTCAGAGTGGCCAGCCCTTCAGGACCCCAGGCTACTAACACATGGCCAGGATGGGGGGGTGGGGGGAGATTGGGAGGGCGGGGGGTGTGCACCCCTGCCTTGTGAACAGGAGCTTTAACTCACCTCAGACTACTTAATTTGAAAGTGCCATCTGTTCCCTGCAGGGGCCCTGATGGCTGTAGCCTCCCAGGCAGTGAGCTCGGGATGTCCGTGGCTGCTGATGTCACCTGAGGAATGTGGGCAGTCCGGGCCACACCAAGTACAATGCCTCTATTATGCCCCAAGCAGCTGGACAGGGCCTGAGCCATTCAGCAACTGGGCCACCTCCCTCTACAGTGAGCTAGAGACCTCCCCCAGCATCAAAAGTGCCCTGAGAGATTCTAGTGGTTAGTTACGATGACACACTGCATTATAAACACATACTTTAAAGTCCTCAATTTAACATAGTACAATCTCAGCAGCCGGTATGTTGCAGATACTGCTAGGCATTTCCAATGCACAGAAAATCAGCAATGAAGTCTCATTTTGTAAGTGAGAAGACTGAGCCTCAGGGTATGTCGATGGTGCTTATCAGGGCTCCACATGGCTGACATGGCCTTGTCCCAAACCCCTTCCATGGGGCCAGTGCCCCACTAGGATCCACCTCTGTGGCTGACCAAGCCCGACCCTGGATACAGCAAGACCTCCAGCCAGTCCGTCCTCAGCCGTCTGTCCCAGTCACACTACACAAATTCAGTTAAAACAAAAGTAAGGTCAGGATGGGGATGGGGGCTGCACTTTTCTGACATAACATGGCAGCTCCCTCTTCTGACCTTCCTCTGTCCTGAACTCAGCATGGAAGAGAACACCAGGGTTCTGCCACTCATATCAAGCTCTGTTATTGATTTTGTTGAACTAAGTACACACCGGATGGAAAAAAAAATGTTCCTGTGTCTCATTTTATATCTGCTACTGGTCTAATGGGGAATCACAAGACCTACCTGCCCCTGGCTGTGCAACCTTGGGCAAGTCACTCTACTTCTCTGTTTCAGTCCAATCATCTGAAAATGGGATAAGGACACTCACCTCACCTACACCTTCCCACCCCACCCCTGCCTATTCCCCACTGTGAAGATCAAGGAATGCAGGGTCAAGACAGAGGGGGAAATGTCTCAGATAAAACTGGATTCAAAATATGGAGGACGCCTGACTTCTCTGAGCTTCCTTTTCCCCCCTGCAAGATAAAGACAACAGCAGTAGCTGCTTCAGAGTTTGGGGGAGGCTCAACGAACTGATGTGTGCGATGCACTGGGGGCGCCTGGCACACAGTGAGTGCTATGCATATGTTTGCTGTTAGTGGTGGTCGTTTCTTAATCTCTGAAATTTTATTAATAACCAACTCATAAAGGGTTGTACTCGAAATGATAGCTGTTTTTATTATAGGTGGTATTCTGCAATGGACAGAGGACTACAAATATACAGCTAAAAAATAAAAATAAGTTTATGGTTTATCTCCACCTGTGCTAACTCAGGTGGTAGAAGATTTGAGGGTAATTGCCTAGAAATGCTTAAAGTGACTTAAAACTATTAAAATATATTAAATACATATGAATATAAACAACATAATTAATAATGACTGAGTTTTTAACCACTGATTTTCATTTGTGAATATTTAAATACCCAGGTTTATGTACGCTCACTACCAACGTCCTCTGAGGTGGATGGGGGAAGGGACTGGCAGTCACCGCAGCAGCCCTGGAACCGAGCTTGTCATGTCAGTGCTGGGAACTGTTCAGAGATGTGCCTCCTTTAAAAAGAAGCAGGTCACACACACTGTGGGCTGTGGGTCTCTCTCCTGGACGCCACCACTCTACCCAGAGGCCTTTGCGTCTGTTTGGCACTTGATCCCAAATTTGGAACTTTTACCTTTCATTTCACAAATGAAATGCTTTGTTTTACCTGGTCCACCACAGGGGCGTCCCCTCCCACTTCCACTCTGAACCCAAACGGAAAAGATTACCCAGTCGTCTGGACACTCACAAAGCCCAGTTATTTGTTTTGCCAATCTGTGTACACATTGAATAAAAATGTTTGTTTTCCATGTCCCACTTTCAGCCTCTAAAGGCAAATGATTAAAGAAGAATTTCAAGGGCATTTTTTTCCGCTCATCCCCTCCAACCCAGCTATTCTCAGCAGCCTCACTTCCTGCCTTTTAACTTACATTTCTGTTGGAGTATCATCCACTCTTCTTTGTTGACCTTCATGTGTATAATATTGCTTCAAAACCCTTCTTCAAAGGAAAGGTCAAAGTGAAACATTACGGGGAAAGATGCACCCGCTCGCAGAGCTGAGGGCACCTGCGGGGTGTGTGGCACAGGCACCGGGGTGGGGGGGGGCAGCGCCACCTGATTGCACCCCTGCCCAGAGAAGCCCAATGTACCAGCCAGGGCCCCCTCAGGGGCAGAGCCAGGATCCCTCAGCCACATGTACTGAGTGTCTACTGCACACACACTGTTAGGAACTGCAGGTGACAGGAAAAGCTATGTGGTCCCTGCCCTACAGGGGCTTGTGGTTCAACGGGGAAAAAGGACGTATACCCCCAAAATCGACAGATACAAAAATATACAAAAACGGGGAAAAGGACATAAACAAACAAAAACATACACAAAAAAGCAGGATTTCAGAAAGATGGACCATTGGGAAGCTGGTAGAGAAGGGGAAAGTCTGGCCAACAAGATGAAATATTTCCAAAACGACAGGCCATTCAGAGGACTGATGGCCAACCACTAGCTTGGTTTTCAGGGGGATGAAGGTGGGTGGGGAGAGACTGCATTCTCTCCAGTTAGCTTCTTCAGAAAGGAATGGGGTTCTCAGCCAACTGCCTGCATCTCCACAGTATCTGTAGAGGACCCCACAGAGTTACACCCCACAAAAGCAAGCACTTGGGTAACTCGGTGTTGGCACCTGTGGGCACCCAACCAAAATCTGCAGAATGAATGAATGAATCAATCAATGCTACACTTCTCTGAGAGCTTCGCTCTGAAATTTGAAATCTTATATAATTCTTGAAAATGACAGTCTAGGGTAAGTCTTAACATTCTGTGGCACTCACCAGTCTCAAAGGCTGTTTGCAATTGAACCAGTTTGTCAGCTGATTGCCAGTGTCTGTGCTGGCTGGGGCTACACCAAGCACGTGAACAAAAGCACCTGCCATTCCGCCCCAGGAAGCACGTGCTCAATTCACAGAAAGAAAGCAGAGAAGAAAGGCTGCCACCTCCCCAGCTGAAGCAACGCAGCTCAGGCATTTGTTTTGTGTCCTTTTGTGTAACAGTTGTAACTATTTTTTAGCTCCCGGAGCGCTTAAGCAAACAAACATCTAAGAACACCAGGATTTTCTTATTTATACATAAAAATATTATTCAACCCTGCACCAATTTTCCTTGATCTGTGCTGGAAGAAATCCCAGGGGTGCCTTATCAAAACAATGAACTTCAAAAAAAAGACAACGACCTACATTTTAAAAAGGGCACCACTGTATCCTGCCTCTAACTTAGGATAAATCCCCACTATATTTTGAATTTTTATAAAGAAACCTTTATTTGTTTTGCCACTATGAACATTCCATTCTGCTAAAAAGCCCCAAATTTAGAATTTACAAACAGATCAAGGCCGGCCAAAGTAAAAGCTGTATTGAGCTTCTCGATAGGCTGTATTACTCGGCATAAAACAAACATATCTGCCCCTGCTGCTAAACTTGTAGGTATTTTACGATGGAGTGAAAAGAAAAAAGCAAGTTTAAAGTAAAAAGCCAAAAACGAGTTAATGTACAAATTAAACCAAAGGTTTTCCCTACCAATGCCTGAAAAGTTTACATTCCAAATGGAGTCCACGTTCTTAGTACTAAGTTCTTCATACTCGGCCCAAAGGAATGTATCTCTATCCTCACGTGGCAGACACTGGTGCCAGCTCTAGCCATCTGCCACTGCCTTGCAACTTCCAAGGAAGGACCCATCAGCCCATAGCTCCCCATTCAGAGCTGAAGCTATACCTCCTATTATTAATTTTCACCAAGCATCATTAATGCTTAATTTAATGTTGCCTGATGCTCCCGTGAGTAAGAGCATAAACTCATGGTCCTGGCAGTTGAGAAACAATGCTTTCTGCAGTTAGAAAGAACCACACTACCATCTCAGATCAATAAGACGGGACAATTCTCCAACAGCAAGGAGTTACTGCAATTAACGTGGCGTGAAAACGGGGATCAGCCACTTGCATTGTCATTGTTTCTTGGGGTCCCCCATTCTCCCCACTTTCTAAAGGCTGACACCAACAATACCAATTTCAGATCAAACCTATACTTCATGGAGCTGTAGAATGTCAGGCTTGGAAGGAGTGGGGGGGTGGTTCTCTCAAGTCCCAAGTAAGGGGGAGATGAGGTAGACGAGGACACCCCCGGGAGAGCACAGGAGGCTCCAGGGATTCAGCTCCGACAGGGACTGTGTCCATCCTGGGGCTGAGCTCACTTTCCAATGACCTCAGAATG
Source organism: Hipposideros armiger (assembly GCF_001890085.2). NCBI lineage: Eukaryota > Metazoa > Chordata > Mammalia > Chiroptera > Hipposideridae > Hipposideros > Hipposideros armiger. The sequence goes on along the minus strand of NW_017731817.1, from coordinate 1,103,818 downwards.
CATACAAGATAACTCGAATGGGCACCCTGGGCACCATGCTCGTCCTGCTCCTCTCGGAAATGCCAAGAACGTAAGAAATATTATCTCAGTCAAGCTCAGCCTGCTTGGGCCAGGAGGCCTGTCTCTGGAAAAGGTCACATGGCAATCTTGGTGGGCATGCATGCCCCACAGCATTTTCAGAAAAGAAACCCAATACCCCTGGCTCGGCTCCGCGCATGTGCCATGAATGATCAGTAATGACATTCCCCTTGAGCCCACATCCCTTTCCTACCTCTGCTCCCTCTGGTTGTCAGTCTGTGACCAGCTGCGGAAAGAAAGCACTACTTGCTTTTTATTTATTCTAAAACATTTCAAAGTCCTGACAAGGGACAAGCTCTGACTTCCAGAGCTGGTTGATAAATCTGTGGCCCTCCCACCATGGCCTAGGGGAGCTTTAAACTGTGGTCACTTCTTCTCTTGTCTTGGTGTTGCCAGACCGGGCAGTCCCAAACCTTCCAGCCAACCCTCAAAAGCGAAGTGTTCCTTGGGACTGGCAGAATAGAAAGTTCCCCTCTTTTGTAATATGACCCTCGTCGGGTTTCTGTCCACAAAGCAGATATTTAAGACATGTGAATTCACTTCAGCTGCACAATTGAAGTCTTTTTTGCAAATTTGACTATTTGCCATCCTTTGTCCTCCTTTGAACCCTCCATGAACTCGGTGGCACAGCTGACTGTGCACTGCTCAATGCAAGGGCGTTATTTTTACATACACGCATCTGCACATCTAAATAAGAAAGCCCTGCCACGGTGGGGTCGTGTCACTAAAGCAAATCTAAAGCAAATCTAACGGGTTTGGGCAGAACACCCTTAAGGGGGGTCCCTGACATTGAGGTCCATGAAAGGTGCTGGGGGGGGCCCACCATGTCTACAGGCTGGTCTACCCCAGAATGCAGAAAACGAAAAGGATGCAGAATGCGATCCTTGAACACCCACTGGGATGCGTTCCCGGCTCAGCCTGTCAAAAGCAGTGAACTTTACAAAGAGACACATTTGGCCTCTTCTCTGCATGCATACCTGGTAGCAGGTGGGAACATTCTGCTCTCCGACACCTTTAGCGTCACCATTGTCTGTGTCCAAATACACAGAAGGATGTCTCTCAGAGACGGGGAGAAGCAGAGGCAGGACTGTCACTCTGAAGGATTTTCCAAAGGAACCGTTTCTGGAAGAAGACAGCTCCTTCTGGAAGCACTGCCATACAAGGGCTTCATCCTGAATTCAAGTTGGGGGCTAATACAGGCTTTCTCTTCCCTTTGGTGGGGTTTGTATGTATTTTGATGTGTATGGCTGGCCGATCCTTTTGAAAGCTAACCTCTCGCAAGCTTCCTCCCTTGTGAGATAGTTTGGGACTGACACTTCTCAGTGCCTACCCCGACTGTGCAAAACCTCTGCAGAAGACACCCCACATAACAGGTCACTGCTGCCAAGGGCTGGCACCAGCCACCAGCTGGCCCTGCTAGGATGTTCTTGTACCGTCTGTGGATACGCACCCGTGAGGCTGCATCAGCCAGGGAAAGAACTGGTCCAAGGCGGCTCCCTCTTTCCAGGGACGCACTGAGGACACACGCTGCTGTGACCAGCACAGCTTCTGGAACGTTCTAAGGAGGGGCAAGAGTCTGGCAGACGCACGGATGCTGGGACCAGGGGTTTTTCCAAGGGCCACTCTTCCCCTTCCGATTGCTCTAGTTGCCCTGCTCAACATTTCTGGGCTAACACAGTGAACGTGACACTTCTCAATGAAAATCTTTGTCATCATCCTACCACCAGGCCTTCTGTTTCTACTACATCAGATTACAACTGCTCCCACTCAACGTCCATTTTGATAGTATGGACACCAAACTACACAGAGCTCTTTAGTGGATACAAAATCATGAAATATCACCCATTTCCTGCTTTGGGACAGAAACCCAAAGCAAGTATCCAAACTCAATGTCTTCAGAGTCCAAAAGCAGAAACAGTGACCCTGAGTACTCGGTCTGGCCCAGGATCAGGAGTCCACGGCTAGGCCGGTGGCTTGGAGGTCTCTGGACTTTCAGGCCGTGTCCAACAGTGGGGAGATAAGCCTGGGGACACTTGGAGAGGAGGGTGTGATGGGTCCCAGGGGACCCTCAGGGTCAGGCAGCATGGGACAGAGGCCTCCAGGCTCTAAGCACCTTCCATCAAGCCATGTTCACCACATCTGACTTCCCAGCACATTCATAAGCCACCCCCTACTCTACTACCCCTTGCCCTGTTCAAATCGCCCACGATCATGAGTAGGGGGCGTTCCTGTGCATTTTTCACACCTTAATGCATCTTAATTTCCTCACCTGGCTGCTTTGCTGAGCAATCAAGCCACGTTCCCTTAGCTGATGGATTTTCCCTCTCTGCCAAGGTGACAAGTGTTATAAGCAGCGTGATTATTCACAGGCCCAACTGCAAAGTTTCACACATGCAACGCTGCTCATCGCAATGCCTGGTGAGACAAATACATAACAGGTGAGTTTCTAGAAGCTGAATAGTGTAAAAAAAGGTGATTGTAAGCTACCCTCTACATTCCTGCAAGAGATGCCAGAAATTAAATCTGATATTCCCAAAGAAACAATGCTATGGTGGGGTCTCATAATGGTTCACATGCAGGATGCAAAAGGCAAAAGGCACACAGGGCACAGAGTGAAGGGCACGGCCAGTCCCCTCCGCGCCCGCCCCGCCCTGACTGCCGCCCACAGCTCCCCCTGAAAGATCCAGTCTCGGCTCAAGGTCTTTTACAGAAAGGATCACAAGTCCCAAATTTTGAAGAACAATGTAAATGACGTTTCTGTATCACTTAACAGAAAGTTTCTAATGAGTGTATAAATGAGTGAACCAGATAACCCAACAAAACCATATATAACCGAATGTAATAACACTCCATCTCATTGTTCCTCCCCCACCCCCTAGTCCCCGTGAGAAGGTACAAGAATACCATTTAGATCAAGGAATTTCAGGGACTTCTGGACGTTTTCAGAGGCTTGCAGTAAAGCACTTAGGGAAGCAGGACCACTTCAAAGCTTTCTGAGAAACTCGTCTTTCCCCCTTCTTGCTTACTTTAAATTTCCCAATGCAAATGTGCGTACCAGGCGCCAAGCGTTTAACTGAAGGACAGTCAAACGCAGCCAAGTTCTTCCCTGACTGTTCAAGGGCATGTCTATCCCCTCGGCCGGCAGAGGCCAGTGCCTCTGGGTGCTGGTGGGGAGGAAGCGTGGGCCTAAGCATCCCTTTTACATTTTAGCCACATGTCCCTAACATTTCTTCAGAACCAAACGTAAATAAACTACAAGCAGGCTTAAACACCTAAGCACCCACCTAAACGTGTACCCTCCCTTGCTACGTAGCATCCTGGTTGAAGGTTTTCCATGCAGGGAACCCTGGGACCTTGCCTCCTGCCCCAACTCTGGCACTGCCATGCCCTGTCCTTCCTTAATTAGAAAGCTCCTGACTTCCGCCTCTTCCATTAAAATTTCCTAAGAGAGGGCAGGTAACAACTTCTCCTCAGCCTTCTAGAAAAATCACTGCCTGTTCACTTACACCTCCCCTCTACTCCTCTACCAGCAGAGGAAACACACACACACACACACACACACACACACACCAGAACCTCCCTGAAGGATGAAGTGTAACCCTTTCCACACCAATCCCAATCACAGCTGGCATTTGCTGAATACCTACTGTGAGGTAGGCAATGCGACTACAATACTGTGCTGCAGACGGTCACACATGCACCTCCTGAGACGGAGCTCAGTGAGTCCTTGAACCTTTTATGTTGTTCCCTAGGCCTGGGCTATCACTTCTCCCCACCATTAGAAGCCCCACCCCCGCAGTAGAACTTACTATTTCATATCACCAGCCAGCTGCTACCAGGTAACAGGCTGGTCAGAAATGAACACCTGAGTGGGCTCCATGCCCCTCCCATCCCAAGGGTGCTAAGGGAAATGGGCTCTGGGGCAGAAATGGCTTCAGTTCTGTTGAAAAGACACCTCTTAGCATCTTCTCTAGACCAGGCACTGCTCCCAGTACAGGAGCCACACAAATGCGCCTGCCCAGTCTGCAGGGAACGTGCCATCCCATGGGTGGCCCAGGGCTCCCTCGATTCAGCAGTTTTATAGATGCCTGCTACCTCAAGAGACCCAGGGAGCTGGTTAGAAATGCCCCACCCAGACCCACTGAGTCACCTCTGCAGTTCCGGGGACCCCCAGGGGAGGATGTGATGGCCTAGGTAGTTTAAAGACACCTGAAGTTTGACTTGAGGATTTGAAAGGCTCTGTTACATTATGCAAATTATTGAACTTACAGAGACCACTGAAATGTATTCCTTTTCTCTATCTTTATTGCCTGTCCCTATTGCCATATCTGTCCAATCCACCTGTGTATACCTACCTATATGCTAATTAGATACTGATGAAGGAGAGATAGCAATAATGAAGAGGCCAAGCACAAAAGTCACCCAATACGCACAATACAATGGGCATGTCTCATTTGGGGGGGCAGAACATTTCCAGAAACAAAACACTACATGGTTAGTCTTGTTCCTTGGCTTACATTTTTATTTTTATTGGCGTGCAGTTTGCATGTGTAGGTACAGGCCTTTGGTGAGGTCTAGACCTAGCAGGAATTTTCAAGGAGCCCTTCCCATGCCCAGACATGTAACAAGGTCCTGCTAGCTCAAGGCAGTCTAGCAGCAGGGCGATTCCAGGAGAGGGGACAAGAACTACAATTTCTGAGTCAGCCACTCATCTGCATTTGGGGCAGGGCTGCTTGAGTGTGGAGGGAACGCTCCTCTCCCTCCATACTGGCTCCTAGTGCATCTCCAGGGCAAGCGGTGTTTCGTCCCTACACAGCCACACATCTAGCTGGAAAGAGACCCCCACTGGGACCTTCAGGGGAGACGAGTGGCAGAGCCAGCAAACCCTAGGATGCTCCCTACCTTCCACGAGCTCAAAGGCTCCCTGCCAAGTGTTCAGCAAGAACTCCCTTACAGACCCTCAAGGCAGGATGGTTACCAGGCAGCCGGAGCAACAGGAAAGTGACACAAACATATGTGGACTGCGTTCCAGGCACGGCCCCCATTTGAACTTGCCCAAGGAATCTAGGCCGGCAATGCCCTCGCCTGGACTCACCAGACCACACACCTATGAGGCTCTTTCACTAATTAGGACTGAATCCGAGCGCAAATTACATGGGATAATTTCCCCAAATTATGACTGTATCAAACTCTGAGACTAGTGAGGCTAGTCTCACTGAAGTACAGATTACTCACAGAATAAGGAATGGTCTTGCCTCATGTCTCCCAAGATTGCCCTCTAGGGAGAAAGGCATGTCTTCCAACAAGTTTAAAAACAAAACTAGCTGCTGAACATTTGAGGTTATACGTTTATGGGGGACATGTTATCTAACTGCAATATTGGATTATCCACCATTTCACAGAACACTAACGTGGATAACAGCATACGGTGCAGTCCATGAGGACTCTCTTCACATACTAACAATGGCGGTGGTGATATTTGTACCCTATGGACGAATTTTTAAGAGACTGTAAATTAAGTACTCTGAATTCTTACAATAAATTTATTTTTATCAAGAAGTATAGGAAATAAAAGATGTTCATGAGAACCAAGGACAGAGGTTTGTACGTTGTTTCAATAAGCGAGGCAATTTATCTTGTCCTGGTTTTGTCATGTCACTGGGCTCTCCTGTAGAATCAGCTCCCTTTATTTAGAATTGTTCTAAGAATTACACACACAGACTTGTTAAAGAATATTCTCTAAGCAAAAAAAAAAAGAAAAGAAAAAATGCCATTCAAACAGTTCTCAAGCAAGATTTAAATGTATATAAAATCCAGTCAACCTTTCAAGGAGAACTACTTAATATTATGATTATCGCTAATATTAAGTTTTCAACACTGTTCAACTTGAATCTGTCACACTTGAGAGTCCACAAATTTATATTTCTGTAAGAGTATCTTTTCTCCCTCTTCTTCCCAACTCTGAAAGAGAAGGCTAACCTTTCAGATAGGTTCTTCCTCAAATCACACTGAATACAAGAAACTCAAAACAAGTCAGAGTGCTAAAACTTACAAACATTTTGGCCCATCTCTGAAATACCACCTGCAGCCTGACCAGGCCACCTTCACAACACCAGCGTGGGAAGCCGCTGAGGACAGAGCTGCCCGGTCTGCATCAGCACCAACACCAGGCGTCATCCTGCACCCCTGTTCACCTTCTTGGGACCCATCGTGAAGAATAATAGCCACCTCGGTCAGAAACCCTCAAATCACCACAAAAAGAAATCTCTCCCCTCCCCAGCAAACCTGACCTTCAGGATGCACAGTGGGGGCAGGTGGGTATCCAGCATGCCCGTGCACAGTAGTGTTTACAAACTGCAAGTGGCCACCGGGAGTTTTTGTTCACTCAACAGAAAACAATCAAAATTATCAGAGTATAAGAATGAGTCCTGTTTCATGAAAACTTTCATTTTCATCTCCATAAAAATATGATGTCCCTGTATGTGTGCTTGATAACAGCGTAAATTTATTTTTTATTGTAGATTGCAGCCAAAGAAGTTTAAAAGCTGCCCCCTTGGGGGAACCGAGACAGGGCTTCCCCAAGGCTGGGCTTCCAGAGCCCTGTGTTGGGGGCACAGTGGAGAGGCTGCTGGTCGGGCCCTGAGACCTGGGTACCTGTGTCCTTCTGAAGGAGCATCCAGGGAGACGGATGGGAGGCTGCGACAGTCATCCTCCCAGCACGAAATCAGAGACCAGGCCATTTTCAAAGCTAAGCCACACTGCAGGTAAGAATGAGAGACTACTTTTACAAAGAACTTTATACATTAGGGATCGGGACAAGGCACAGCCAGCATCTCTGCAGGACTGATGCCCAAAGATGAGAAATCCTGAGCAAATCAGGCAAAAACCTCTCCACAAGAGAACAGGACAAGCTGGTCCCACAGTACATGAGCTACAGAGTATATGAGAAGTCCTAATTGTTCCCCATCTGTGAAAGCGCCTAATAACCAACCCAGGAAAAACTTCGTAAAGTTCCAACAGTCTGATTTCAATAGGACTGGATTATTCCAAAAATAGAAACATCAAAGTCACTCATTCACGGTATGATCTGAACCAAAGTACAAAAGGTGGTACATATCTGTACCAAGAAACAAAATAAGCCCCAAACTGAGATGCCAGGGGAGAATTACAATAGGAATTTAAAATAATTTCTGGTACTTTCTACCTGCCATAATATTAATATTTAGCTCAAAGATCTTTTTCCTTTGAAATATACTGTTATTTTACTAATTATGAAAATATTCACTCAGCAAATATTTGTTGAACACTATTTTAGGAGCTGCATACACAGGAGTGAAGAAATCAAAGTCCAACTTAACAGTGTTTCCATTCTGTGCCAATACATATATCTCACTAAGATAATGCTCAATATGGAAAATTACATCCAGGTTTGTTTTCACTTGTAACAATCAAGCTTTTCCCATAAGATCAAATGTCCTTTGAAAACACCATTTTTATTAACTACCTAATATTCCACCATGGATGGTGTTATAACTTACCAAAAGGAGCACAAGATAAAAACACAAGAGAGAGACAGAGTTAAAAATAATATGTTAGACCTAGATTTAGGGCCTTGAGGGAAAAAGGAATGGGAAATAGAATCTCACCCACTCAGACTCCAGGCCGCGGACCTGAATAGTCACACCTTCGGCGTGTGCCACGGTGAGGTCTAATTTGTGACTTTCCCTTTATAAGCCCTGATCCCTCTTTGATCCCAGAGAACATTGTCTGCACAGAACAATTTCAATTTCCCTTCTTTTCAGGAAAGGAAATGTTTGCACTTCAAAGAGTTTCTTTGAAGAGCGACCTGCCATCCTGGCCCATCCAGGTTAGGCGTTACGTGGCCCCACTGGGGTGTGCACAGTCTGGGCGGCTGCCACCGCAGTCCCTCTCAAGGCCAGCTCCTTCAAGGGGGAGGTCCGGTGCAGGAGAAGAAAAAACAAACACAGGGAAAAATACTTGAGGCTTTTGATCACGACCTTCAGAGGCCCCTTTTCACACACAATGTAGGTTCATAGCTCAGGGAAACTGAGGTACAGACGACAGGGAGCTGGGGACAATGCAACAGCAGCTTCTAAGAACAAAACCCTTCCAGAAACCAGACTCACTCAGTGAAGACCCCTTCCATTCCAGGAAAAAGTGGAGCCCTCTCAGTTACTGCAGGTGACGGCCTTGATACATGACAGGCAGGAGAGCCACACTTCGTACACAGCTCTGAAACTTTTCCCTAGAAACTTTTTTTGAACAGGTCACTAACAAAGAGCAAAATTCACCATTTAGAAAGTTGCCTCTTTTTTCCCCACTGGCCCCTGGTAGGGGGCCAAGAGGGTCAACAAAAGTGGTATTAAATAACCACGGCATACCTGCCATGAGGCAGTGCTGTCTCCCGCCCAAGGCCCCGGGCCCGTCTCTGCCCTCACTAAGTCTAGGAAACCAGGGGTACAGACCAGACAAGAGAGGACCTGCACCTTGCTTCTCAGGTCTTGAACAAGTCCTGGGTATTCAATAATGGTCTCCACCCTTCCCCACCAAGGTGGTTCAGTGCGCATGTTCAGGTGGGGGGGCAGCCACACAACTGGTGGGTAGGCCCACGGACAATGGTGGGCTCCAGACCTAGAGCCTGCTCCTCCCACAGCCCGGGACTCGCTCTGGACTGCTGCTGAATGTGTGGGTGCAAGTCACGGTGACCAGGTCACGCTGAGCAGGACTCATTCACAAGTTCTCCACCTAGGTGAGCGTTAAGCCTTTGAGCTGAAATTATGGATGGTCTTTCTGTTCTCTTTCTCTTACTTTTCTGTACTTTCCAAATTTATGACAGTGCATGGTGTGATAAAAAATATAGTGAATGTTTAAATT
>NW_017731817.1:1086426-1090612 GCF_001890085.2 Hipposideros armiger | reverse complement strand
TCCTCCAACTCCCCAGCGCTGTTCCCCTCCCCCAGTTCCCCAATAAAATCTTAAAAAAAAAAAAGGGAGGGAAGAGGCGGTGGTTCACCCAGGAACAAGGGAGAGGTGGTACAGGAATGGACTCAGCCCTACTCAGGGAAGGGACGATCTTCCTACCTCTTCCAGGTAAAACCGCCTCACCTGTAAAGGTTTCCCTAAGCCTAACTTCTGGTTGCTTACAACAGTAGGCTGACAACAGAAAGAACTTATTTCGTGAAAGAAATCTAAATGTATCGATTTAGGACCTTTACTCTTTCAAAGAAACCTAGGGCCTTCATGTTCATTCGCTTCATCATCATAAGGCTGAGAGGGAAGGCTTCCCCAGCCTACAGAGGAGCAGTTCTATGAGGTTCAGAAGGTCTCAATGGCTTTCTGAAGGCTGCGCACGGAGACAGCAGCAAAGCCAGGACTCAGAAGCCAAAGGTAGCACTGTCCCCAGCACGGGTACCACCTGCCTTTGGCTCCTAGAAGCGGCATCCTTCGTGCCAGGCACATCCTCGCAGGCTCCCTGGTGCTGCGAAGGTATCTTTCCTCACCACATAGCTCCAACTCGACTTCACGCAGTTAGTTAAGAAAATGTTCGCCTGCTACTAACAACCACCAGGGGGAAAAGCCGAACGGGAGCTCGCCCACTGCTCAGCCAATGCCGGGTGTCTGAAGCACTGCCTCAGACGTGAAATGAATGTATTTAGTTGTCCACCAAATCTTTTTACCAGTTCGCTGCCTGTCCTTCTAGCAGATTCCCAGGTGGCAGATGCACTAGCCCTCCCATGATAAATTATGTCTCCCTTTGAACTGCACAGGTAATTATTTTCAAAGCTGCTTTGGGGTTGAGGGTGGGAGGTTATGGAGAAAGAGAAATCCCTTAAGTTTACCACAAGGCTGACAGTCTGCCACTGAAGACACTACTGCTGTATTCCCTGACTGGAAGAGACCTAAAACCTTCGGGTGGATGGGACTGTGGCCTGGGATGCAATACCAGTGGCCTAAGGCCCAAGGAAACCCTAAAAGGCAGGTGTCCTGAAGGCCCAGGAATGAAAAAGCAGGCACATGCCATGGCTTTAGAACCTCAAGTGGCATCAGGTCTCCATCCTGACAACGGGGCCAAGCCATGGCGAAGCTGCCCACTGGAAGGCAGCAGGGGAGCACAGAGAGGGTACCAGGAGATTGTCAGGTCAGGTGTGAGGAGGCAAGAAGGCTAGGTGAGAAGGATGCCACCAGTCCAGGGCAGTCACGCACCAGGGAAGGCCCCTACAAGGGTAGCTCTCGTTCAGCCCTGTCCCTTGAGGATGAAAGTGGCAGTTGTGACTTTATAAAAAGTCCTTCCCCAGGCCGGCCGAGTGGCGCGATGGTTAAGAGCTGGCTTGGGATGCCAGAGGACCCCGGTTCGGATCCCACATATGAGGGCCAGTGACACTGCCCTCTACAGCTAAGATGCTGAACAACAGCTCAACCTGGAGCTGNTATATATATATATATATATATATAATTGGGCCAGCCAGGTGTCACGTTGGTTAAGAACTGGCTTGGGACGCCAGAGGACCCCGGTTCGGATTCCATATGAGGGCCAGTGACACTGCCCTCCACAGCTAAGATGGTGAACGGCAGCTCGACCTGGGGCTGGCCTGCCATGGGTCACCGGTGACGGCATAGGTTGCAGCCCCTGCTGCAGCGGGCTGCCATAAGCTATACCATGTGTAGCTGGCAGCCAGCGTGAGTGGCCAGCAGCCAGCGTGAGCAGCCAGTAGCCGCTGTGAGCAGCCGCCCAGAGGCCGGCGACTGATCTGCCTCACCTGGGAAGAGCGCAATGATGGTGCCAGCTTGGGCCAGTGAAGCAACATAAGGACAGCAACTTGTCTGTTCCCCTTCCCCCAATTCCCCAGCGCTGTTCCCCTCCCCCAATTCCCCAGTAAAATCTTTTAAAAAAAAAAGGTTTAAAAAAAATTTATTACAGTAAACAACACTCTGCCGTTAATCCCCCTCAAAATACTCCCCCTTTACTTTGAACACACTCATCCCATCATTCTTGCCACTTTCTAAAGCAGTTCTAGAAGTCCTCTTTCCTGAGTGTCTTTAGTTGTGCGCGCATGCGCACACACACACACACACACACACACACACACACACACACGGTGTCCAAAAAAATTTATACACATTTTAAGGAAAAAACTGTATTAATTGTAATAATATATACCCATAACAAGATGAATAGAAGTCACGTTTGACTTCTGCAATTACAAGAGGTGCTCAAAGTGGTTACCATCAGCGTCCAGACACTTCTGATTACGGTAAACTACTGCTTGAGCAACGTTGACCAAAGTGTCCACTTGTACACATTTTTTGGCATCTCCAGTATATACACATATGGCTGTAAAAGACATTTGGACAACTAAAAGTTGAATATGGACTGTGGACTAGATTACAATATTAACTCAGTGCTAAATGTCCTGAATTTGATATCATGCTGTGGGTAAGTAAGACAGAATCCTTATTCTTAGTACGTCAGGGTAAATGAAAAGACATGATGTCTTCAACATACCCTCTAATGGTTCAGGAAAAAGTGAATGTATGTGTGTGTAGATATACAAATAATCAATCAATAGAATGAAGGAGCAAAATGTAGAATGAAGGAGAAAAACTGGTGAATTTAAGAAGAGGGGTCCACAGAAATTCCTTGTACTACTCCTGCAATTTTTCTTTCAGTTTGAAATGTTACCGAAAAGAAAGTTGAAAAAGAAAAGGAAAAACGAGCAAGGCAGGAAGGGGTGGGAAAGTTTCCCCACTTGCCTCTGTCAGCCCCTATGGCTGCACCTGTTTGGGTCACCCCAGGAGAGATGGGCCAGATGCTCTGAAGGTCCAAGAAGTGTCTACGGAGACACTTTCCCACCTCACCACACTGCAGAAACCACAAGGGAAAAGTCTGGGGGCAGGACCACCACTGGTCCTCAGGAGGACGGAGTACTGAGAAGGAAGTAACTTTTCCCTATAAATCGAATCCAGTTCCCACAGGACCTCCCACATAGGACTGTTCCCAGGCCCAGGTGACTAGGTGGGGACAAATGGAACAGGGCACCCCTACAGCCTAGGCATGAAGTTCCCTGTCCAGTCCAGCCTAGCCTGGGGATGTAAATGCCAAACTACTGAACCAGAAAGAATGCAGCCCAGCCTCTGTCACACACACCAGCCCCAGGTTCTAGCCACTGCCCAGGACCGCTGTCCCAAGGACATGGGCCTCCAGCTGTGCCAGGAGCCTGGGGCTCTGCTGCTGGGGCTGATGGAGGAAAGACCTGCATTGAAAGACTGCAGGGAAAACAGAGGAAAAAGCAGGGTGCTGTCCTGCACCTCCAGGACTCACTCAGGAATGAAGGGAACATGAAAGCCAGCATCTTCAGGTCATCGTGCTGAAACCTGGGCACCTGGCCCCTGCCCCGTGCACCTGGCATGCAGCACCCAGTCCAAGAGGCCCGGGCCCCAGGTGAAGCTGACGCCCACAGCCCTACAGCACACTGGTGGGTAGGACTCCTGAGCCAGGACCCCAGGTTCAAAGTCTTGCTCTGCCACTCCTGCCCACCTGTGTGCCTGCGGGCAGCTTACATCACTAGGTGCCTCTGTTTCCCCATCCACCAAAACAGCAGTGGTGAGGTGGTGAGGGTTAAATGGAAACATAAAGTGAGTCCTAAGTAAGTGCTTGTGATTCTTGGTCCTACCCAGCCCAAGGCACTTCCTTCCTTCCCATTTGTGTGCCAGACTCTGCTTGCGGGTACCTGGTAGGCAGATGAGAAGTTTCGAGGAATAGAATACCTGCACGCCAGCCTCACAAGATCAAGGCCAGCGTCTTCACTGTAGGAAGGAAGGTGGCAGTTACAACAGTGTGCAGATCCCTGTCACATGGGGCTCTGCTCCCCTCCCTTCTCTCTGCTGCCCCAGGGGATGCGCCCCCACCTGTACCCCAAGGGCCAAGGGGGCTGACATTCCCACTTCTGGGAAGGGAGGAAATGAGGTGGGAAACAGAGGCGGCCCTAGGTTTGGGGCTTTTCAAAACCAAAGCCCTTGGGGTAATTTGGACAAAATGTTTGGGGGTCAGGATGACTATGCTGAGGGCAGACACCCCCCTAAAGAACACAAACTCGAGCTCTGAGCAACAGCG
>NW_017731817.1:1084862-1086401 GCF_001890085.2 Hipposideros armiger | reverse complement strand
AAAAAAAAAAAAAAAAAAAAAAAAAAAAAAAGAACACAAACTCACACACACTTTCTCACTCGCATGTACACATATGCACATGCGCTCACACACACTGCCAAGAGCTAAGATGAGGCTGTGAGCTCTGCTTCCCAGAGGTTCGAGAGGCCCACCCCAAGGTGTGTGCGTTTGAGGCCTAAGGGAACCTGACCCCCACGCCAAGAAAGACAACTGGTTCCCAGACAGAATGGCTTCAAGGTCACCCACACAGTCAGAGCCAACCCAGCCCCAGAGACTGTGGTTCCTCCCCTGTGTTCCCATCCCCCCTGCGGCAAAAAAAACACAGAATGCCCTTCCTGACGTCAACTGTGAAAGGTCCGTGGTAAAGAGCGCCCTCCAAATCCAAGGGGTACAATGGTACCGGAACTAGGACCACATCCACAGATCCTGGCCAGGGGTCAGCAGATGCCTCAGAGGCTCAATGTCCCCCCAACACCTCAGCACTACACCCACATCCTGCAACGCAGACATAAGTTCAAGGAAAAGGGACTACATTTTAACACCCTGGCAAAATGGGGTAGCCAGACAAAATCGTCATAAAAATTATTCTTCTCCACACCTAAATCAAAGAGCTTTCTTTCCAGTGTGATAGCTAACATTTATATTAGGCACTTAGAATGTGCCAGAAGTTGTGTTAAGTACACAACTTGGATTACCTCATTTAAATTCTCTCCTATAAAGAAAGTACTAGAAGCCAATTATTATGCAAGCAATATGGAAAAGAACTTAAAAGTGGCTCAGAAATATCTTAGAACAGGCACTCGTTCTGTAAGTGGAGCCCACTCTGGGGGACCACCATTCTGCAGGAGGGGCCCATGGCATCTCTGCTGGCTCCACATGCTGGCCCTGGGAGCTGTTCAGGCTGGCCACATGGAGTAGGGGCTGCTCCAGGCAGCCCGGCCAGCACTGCCAGATGGTCTCTAGGACACAGAGCTCACCATGCCTGGGGCACACTGGGGGAGAGGAGGACCGGCTCCTAAACAAATGGGACGTGTTGTTCTCACAGTCAAGAACCTTATCTGAACAAAGCTTGTGAAGCAATCACTAAAGTGGGATCATGGTATTTTAAGAAAACAAAACTGCCCATGCCATCTGTGCCTACAGAAAAGGGAGGGAACAGGCCGGCCAAGTGGCGCGTTGGTTAAGAGTTAGCTTGGGACGCCAGCTCTGAGCAGCAGGGCCCCAGTTCAGATCCCACGTGGGCCAGTGACACTGCGCCCTCTACAGCTAAGATGGTGAACAACAGCTCGACCTGGAGCTGGGCTGCCGTGAGTTGCCGGCACAGTGTAGGCTGCAGCGGGACTGCAGTGGGACTGCAGTGGGCTGCTGTAAGCTACCGTGAGCGGCCGGCAGCCAGCGTGAGCGACCGTGAGCAGCCGGCCAATGGCCGGCGACCCATCTGCTTCACCCAGGAAGAGCGCAATGATAATACCAACATGGGCCAGTGAAGCGACGTCCTCCACAACTAGACTGAAGAACAAAAGGACAGCAACTTGTCTG
>NW_017731817.1:1068143-1083157 GCF_001890085.2 Hipposideros armiger | reverse complement strand
CAATGATGGTGCCAACTTGGGCCAGTGAAGCAACGTCCTCCACAACTAAACTGAAGAACAAAACGACAGCAACTTGTCTGTTCCCCTTCCCCTAATCCCCCCGAGCTGTTCCCATCCCAATTCCCCAATAAAAACCTTTAAAAAAAAAAGCCTCTAAAAAAAACTTTATACTGTGTCCTTATCAACCTTATTCACCAGATCTGGCAGCGTGCAACTTCTGGCTCTTCCCCAAAGTCAAAATGACCATGAGAAGTAAACATTTTGAATCAAGGCAACCATGACAGAACTAAAGACACTCACGAAAGAGGACTTCCAGAACCGCTTCAAAGTGGCAAGAACAATGGGAGAAGTGTATGCAAGGGGAGTATTGTGAGGCAGATTAATGGCAATGTATACTTTCACTGTAAAATTTTTAAAAATTTAAACATTCACCATATATTTTTATCATATACCTGCCCCTCCTCCTTCTCTTCTGTACACAGTCTTGGAAGTCATCCTTAAAGTTACAAAACAGCCTCTGATGGTTCCTCTCCCTCACACAAAGTGAAAGCAAAGTCCTTGTGGCCTATAGGATCTGCCCTAACTGGAAGCAACAGTGGCAGAGGGCCTCAAGAAACTAATCACACAGAAAAACACTAGGGCCCCATCCCCACCTAGAGTGAGGACCAAGAGCCAGTGGAATGATGGACAGCTCGGAAGGTGCCTCTGACCCAGACAACTCAAGGGTTAGAGGAAAATGTTTATCTCCATAATACGTACACACTTAATGTTTGTTTCAAATTTCTCCCTGGGATCAATAAACTAATACTTCCACATACATAATTAATAACGAAAAAGGATTAATTCAACTATGCATAATGCTGGGCCCTCCAACATAATTACACATTTTTACTGGCCTTAGTAGAAAGACTACAGACTAGATCAATAAAACATGTATTTAATCCCATCAAGGAATAGAACCTTCTACTAAATATTAGGTTGTTGGACAAGTCATGTCGCATTTTTGCAACGAAAAACAGAAAAAATATGTCATGACTTTTCCGACAATCCAATAATATAATTAACAGGTGTCTTGGAAGTTAAGCTCCCCGAGGTCAGCAATCTTGTCCTTCAAGCTTTTTTTTTTTCCCCTCTGAGGCAACTAATTATAATACATAATAGCACCCAGGTTGCTCAAACCCAGATTCAAAGAACAGAATACATTTCTGATCTATTAAGTCTTGTCCTGTTTGTTCATTCAAAACTCATTTGACACCTTTTAAATTTTATGATTAAACATGATCTTAATATACTAAACCTTTAAAAACTATTTTAATCCATTGTTGACTTTATCCCCTAAATTTCTATTCTGAATGCGTGACTTAAGACCTTCCGTTTTAATGACAGAAGGATGTGTTCTGTCATTAAAATATAAAAATAATGATAATTTCCACTGGTTAAATGGGTAATTTCCACCCAGATCAACTAAAAATATCAGGGGAATAACTGTATCATGGTTTCCTATTATCTGAATCAAACATAAAAGGCGAGAAATGTTAACATAAATCCTAAATAAATTATAATTCAAATTAAACACAATTAGGAAACATTACCAGAGTCCAACATACACAGTTCTGGTAAAATTTTAAAGAGCATGTTTTTAGGGAAACACACCTGGGATTGAAATTCCTCTCCTCTCATAACTAAGTGTGGAATAAACCGAACGTGACCAACGTGACCAAGCCTGACCATGGCTACTGGCGAGTGCAGTTTTCTTCCAGAAGGCACATGTCTGGCTGTCCTCGTCTTGCTCACACAAGTCAAACAGCTCCTGGCTGGTTTCCACACCCACTGAAAAGGGGAAGGAACTAGAAACACTCCTCAGTAGTAAGCTAGTGCCACGGCTCTGTGTACACACAGGTTCTAGAGGCTGCCTGACCTGCTGGCCTGGAAAGTTTCTACTACGCAGAAAGGAACACACTGAGAATCCCTGGTCTTTAGAAAGCTGAAGCGCTTCCTCCTTCTCCAAACCCTCAGGAAGGCTTGAGAAACTCAGTCTCTTAAGGCCACTTCGGGTCACAAAAATGCCCACCCAAAGGGGAATTTCCGAAAAAACCACGGGGCCCTAGCTAAGAGGTGTAGATGGGTCAGGGTCTGGGGGAGAAGCGAGGTGGGCGAGGTGGCCAGCGGGCAGGTGTACGCAGCGCTGTCCGAAGCCAGCCACCTACCGTGGGGCCACCTGGCCGGCTCGGCCCCGGGTGACACTTAGCGGACCTAGTGGCAGGGTGGGGTGCTGGGCCCCGCGCCGCTTACAGTAAAGTCGCCAGATGCTCTGTGGTCCCCGCCTCCTGCCCACGGACCACTGGAGAGTCCCGGCGCACCGCCCCGCGGCGCCAGGTGGCTCACTCAAGTCACGCTACGGTATTGCATCATTCCAAAATGGACTCCGGCGGCGGGGACCGCCGCATGGGTACCGGCCGCGCACCGCAGGGCCGCCCTGCCCTCGCCACCCCGGAGGATGCCCCACCCCTGTGTGGGGTCCGCGCTGCCCTCCCTCGAAGCCCCGGGGTCCCATCCAAGGTGACCCGGACCAGGGCGGCTGCCCTAGGTCGGCGGGGCCGGGCACTCACCGAACCGGCGTGCGGCGGGATGTAGGCAGGACCACGGCTGGATGGACGGACACGCAAAGAGAGCCGGAGTGGAGCTGCCGTTAGCTGATGCCGGTGGAAGCGCCCGCCCGCCAGCGAACGCCCGCTCACACCTGCCCGCGTGGACTGAATGGAGCTTGGCGGGCGGTTGCGATTAGGCGCGCAGTTTCATCAGCCGCGCCCGCGCCCGCGCCTGCCCCCGCCCCGCCCCCGCCTCTGGGCCTGGCAACAATTGGCGTCACAGCGAGACTGACCAATGGGGGCGGGCGTGGGGCGGGGCGACAGCTGGTCGCGCGCCAACGCTTCATCCTGGGATTCCCTGTCGGGCGGTGCTCGCGACACGACCCCATCCTCCCGCCCCCCAGCCTCGATCACGGGCCGGGACGAGGTCTGCAGACTGGACCATGCCGAACCCCGACCGGCGGGCCCAGGGAGCTGACACCCGTTGTCCTTTTCCAAAAGTGAAAGATTTGAGAGGCACTTAAAGGGCTTTTAAAAAATTATAACACATCATTTCTTTGTCATTGGATTATTTTATTGCTATTCCTTTGCTTTTAACAAGTAACTTTATCTTTGCCCGTTGTCAGGAAGAGCCCCGAAGCCTGCATCTGCCAGTGCGCCCCCCCCCACCCCCCGCCGGTAGGACCAGCACACCAGGTTGGCGGGGCTAGTCAAGGGGCTTACTTCCAGAGTCTGTCCCAGACGTGGCAGAAATTTGAATACCAATCCCACATTGGTCACCTCCCTAGCTCCCTCTTTGTTGTCTCTGTTTTTGGGTTGTTGTTTTTTTTTTTGGGGGGGGGGAGCAAGCAAGAACCACAATCTATAGAGATCCAGTAATGTAACATGGAGATGGAGATGAGCAGGTCATAGATTAATTCTGTCTTCTGACTTTGTAGAAAAACGGAAAAGCGACATGTCGGTGTCCATGGCCTTTGAATCCTTTCCACACCTCCTACCTGCCCAATGTCCTTGGTCAGTAATGGGAGCTCATTGTCAGCCTCCCGGACGCCATACTCTTGCAATTATACTATCAATTTATAAAGCATATAACTAACTGTACAGTGCTAGCTTGGGAAAAGGTTTTAATGAACACATAGAAAGGGGCTAATATTTGTAAAGCACTTTAAACAGTGCTTGGCATCATAAGAAACAACTATCTATGCCTTGTTTTAAAACAATATATTTCAGTTTCAAGTGTACAGATGCTCTCAAGTTACAATTGAGGAGGCCTCCTGTGCTGGGTCTTTTGCTGACTCCCACACAGCCTCCTTCACCTGCTGACACTGCCATCAAAGGATGTCCCCCTTCCCAGGGAGGGAAGCCCCCTGTGACTCAAGGACCATCTGCTTTGCCTTTGGCACCAGGTCTGGATTTAAATCTGAATTCTACCACTTCATTCACTGTGCAGTCTTCTACAAGCTTTTCCACCTCTGTTTTGAATTTATAAACCTTGTATTTTTATCAGACTATCCTTTAGTGTTTGAAATATGATTGTGGGAATTTTTTTTTGTAGAGTTGCTCTATTTGGACAACACAGAGATGGAACATAGAATTAATACTTACAAATTCTGAGAGCAAGTGTTCCAGGCCCTGATGGGAGTGAGGGTAGAACTTAACCAAGAAGATGCTTAGCACTGTGCTCAGTCTGGCAATCCCATCTTCAGAAAGACAATAGGAGACCCTCAATAACAAGGCCCGTATGAAGCAACTTCTTAGCAAAAAGAATTCAGTGCGAACCAAGGGAAAAATAATTATACTCAAGGACTCGGCAAAAAGTTAGGGGGAAAAAATGCTGGCTGAGTGTTTTAAGTAAAGCAAAGGTTAGCCAGGTTAGGATTCACATTGCAGGTCTAGGGGGACCGTGAGTAACAGGCAACCTTGATTAGAGTCAAAGATTCCAAAGACCATTAAGGTAAGGAGATGCTAGAATTTCGGCCCCAGAGAGTACCATCTAAGGTTAAGGTTGGTAGACCAAGGACCCGCCTAGCAACTCAATAACAAACAAACAAACCCAAAAAATCTGATTAAAAAATGGGCAGAACTAAACAGACATTTTTCCAAAGAAGACATCCAAATGGCCAACAGGTACATGAAAATGTGCTCAACATCACTAATCATCAGGGAAGTGCAAATCAAAAACCACAGTGAGATATCACCTCACACTTGTCAGAATGGCTATTGTCAAAAAGACAAGCGATAACAAGTGTTGGCGAGGATGTGGAGAAAAGGGAACTCTTGTGCACTGTTGGTGGGAATGTAAATCAGTGCAGCCACTATGGAAAACAGTATGGAGGTTCCTCAAAAAATTAAAAATAGAACTACCATATGATCCAGCAACCCACTTCTGGGTATTTATCTGAGGAAAACAAAAACTGACTCAAAAAGATAGCTACACCTCCATGTTCACTGCAGTATTACTTACAATAGCCAAGATATGGAAGCAACCTGGTTGCCCAATGATAAACGAATAAAGAAGAAGTGATACATGCAGTTGGCCCTCTGTAGTCGAGGGTTCTGCATCCAAGGACTCAACCAACTGCGGATGGAAAATATCTGAAAACAAAAGTTACATTGTCACTGACATGTACTATGTAGTTAGGCCCATGAGGGCTGTGTCTCTACTGATCATGTACAGGCTTTTTCCTTGTCATTATTCCCTAAACAATACTAGTTGTTACATAGTTTCATAGCATTTACATTGTATTAGGTATTATAAGTAATTTAGAAGTGGCTCAAAGTATAGGGAGGATGTACGTAGGTTATATGTAAATACTACACCATTTATATGAGACTTGAGCATCTGCGGATTTTGTTATCCATAGGGGTCCTGGAACCAACCTCCTGTAGATACAGAGGGATGAAAAACTCGTTAAACACACTCATGTCCATTCATAAAATGGAAGAGAATGTTCAGCAGCTATTAAATATCATGTTTTCAAATAATATGTAATATTGTAGGAAGTACTCAGATTATATTATGAGAATGGGGCATAATATTTTTTCTGCAATATACTTCCAATTTCTATAAGTGTATATATACATACTTGTTCATCTACATATATAAGCATACATTATATGCAAACATGTATACATTATATATTACATAGAATCAGTGGAAACATAAAACTGTTCTCCCTAGGAGTTATATATTTTGTGTGTCCTTACCTCAATTTTCTACATCAAAAATTTACAATAAACTTAATAGATGTTATTAAAAGTCAGAATTATAGCTCCCAAATAACATAAAATTCTACCTCCAGCCCCATCCTCTCCACAAAATCTGTATAACCAAAGAACACCCATGCCTTCACCCTCAATTTCCACTCTCGCTTGGAGTTTGTCAAGAAAGAAGCTCAGGCCTGGCACCTAACAACTACTGACAAGTATTTCAGGCTGCTAGCACCAGGTAACCAGGTAACCAGGGCAAGAGGTCTGAAAAGATGATGATGCCCTGTCTCCCGTAACTATTCAAAATAAAAATATTAAAATCAGTCTGAGGAAGCCCAACAATTTCTGTTTGTTTTTCCATGCTGTCCTGGTTCCCTTTAATGCTTTTTTCTTTCTTTAACATCACATTGTTTGAAATGAAAACCTTTTGGGGCCCCTGTTGAGCTGGAGGCTTGGGCACGGGCTTGGTCTGCCAGACCTGTACCCAGCAGCGATGGTAAGCTCTAATCTGAGCCTTGGCAGGAGTCATGACTGAGAAAAAATTCTTCTTTACTCACCTTCCCAGTTTAAATTTGCTTCAAATTGGAAGGTCAATGGGATACATTTCTTACTGGGTTTCCATTGTGTTTGGAAGTATTTTATGCTCCATGAAAAAGCTTGAAACTAATTTTCCATACCTTTGCTATATATGTTATTTAACATACAAATGCTATATACATTGACATTTAAATTTAGGAAACACATGAAAATATGTTGGAATGTATAGTACTCTATATATGTATGTACCACCAAATTATGTACTCCCAAAATCCATATGTGGAACCCCTAACCCCAGGACCTCAGAGTGTGATTGTATTTGGAGACAGAGCCTTTAAAGAGGTGATTGAATTAAATGAGGCCCTAATTCAATGTGACTAGTATCTTGATGAGAAAAGGAGATTAGGACATACAGAAAGACACCCGGGAAGTGTGATCACAGAAGAAAGTCCATGTGAGGACATGGCAAGAAGTTGGTCATCTACAAGTCGAGAGGAGAGGCCTCAAAAAATACTACTCCTGCCAACACCTTGATCTTGGACTTCCAGCCTCCAGAACTGTGAGAAAAATCTCTGCTGTTTAAGCCCCCCAGTGAGTTGTATTTTGTTATATCAGCCAGAGCAAACTAATATGTGGTAGAAATCATATTTAAAAAGAAGATGGGCTGTCAGAGGTAAAAAAAGATATGAGCTAAGTACCACCAGAGCCAAGCTCTAGCTTTGCAGAAGCAGGGAGGTGCCATGCTGCCAATCAGGGGCAGACCCAGGTCCTGGGACTGCCATGCAGGACTCTCCACCACGTAAGGCTGAGGGCCCCATTTGCTTATTTATCTACTTGCTGCTTTTAAGGTGCTTCCCACAATTGCTCTCCTCTCTCTGGGCTCACATGCCCAAGGTGGAAGACGGGGAAGACTTGGAGGTTCCCAGGTCATCCTTGTCTATCATTTGCGGTTTCGTAGCTCTGCTGCCAACACAAGCTTACTCTGAACTGATAGGAGCACAACGCTATCAGTTTCCGAAGGCTGTCACTTCCCACTGTGAGCAGAGTGGGGCAGTGGAAAACATGAACTTCTGTTATCAGATAGATGTGGGTATGAATCTGAACTCTGTCCCTAATAAATTGTGTGACCTAGGTCAGGCTATTTAACCTCTTAGAGTGCCCTGAAACAAGGACAACAATATCTACCCTTGACTGCTTGTTGTGAGGTTTAAATGAGATACTGTGTGGAAGGAGGGGTCAACAAGCACTAGCTCCCTCCTATCCTGCCTTCCTTCCTCTATCCTCCTACTAATCCTTCCCCTCACCTTCTGGTGGGAAGAAAGGAAATCAGAGAAAGGGGAGGGGGCCCAGGCACTCAGGTTTCTCACTCTCTTCCACTGCCCGGTTTTCACTAAAACACACCTGTCTCGCTCAACCAGGAAGCTCTGCCTGTGGATCTTAGGGTTCGGTGTGGTACCTGGAGACAGCTCAGCAGACCATTATCTTTTGTGGGGCTTAGCTGATTTCTGCAGGGAAATTTTATTTGGCAGAAGTCATCCCTTTTTTGGATTTCTAAAAAGATGTGCCACTTGGGTGGCATGCCAGCTTCAGCCAAGCCTAGAGAGAGTGGTTCCTGTACTCTGGAAATGTTCATTACAGAGAAGCCTTTCTTGCTGCACTACGATAAATATATACATGATCTCAGTTCACCCAAACACCCTGAAAGTTTCTGCTTATACAGGAGTATAATCTGTGTGCAAAGACATTTGGGGCTTCTAAACAGTTTGCCCATACACCTTCCTTACTCGTCCCATTCTTGCCTCTAGTGACTCTGACCTCACAATCCAGTGCGGTGGCTCAGAACACAGAGACTAGAGACAGAACCATGTGTGGGATTTTCAGCAGGTAACAGACCTCTCTAACCCTTAGTTTCCTCATCTAAAAAATGGGAGATCTAATGAGCTGCTGTAAGAGTTGAGAGAAAACCTGAAAGACCCCTCTCAGTGCCTGGCACATAATAATAATAATGACTCCATTCAGCTACCTATCATTATTGTTCTCACCATCAATAATTTTTACCTAACACATGCTTTACTGGTACAAGGAAAAACAAATGGGATACCTTCATCAATGCCTAGGTATTTTATTCTTTGACTACTAGCAGACTTCATGCAGAAAAAAGGCAGAGGGGCAGTGGTTTTTATAAATGGCATTTCGTTGTGAGCTGATGGCACTCCCTACCCCAAGGTGACAAGCTGATAGTGTGGACGAGAAAGGGGTGCTGTAATAAGTCATGAATTCCTAATTGGCCAGGTCATGGTGGGTAGTCATGCCCAGGCCTATAGCTTCTTTGGTGAGAGGTTTTTCACTAAAGCCAGCCCTGTCCATTGTTCCTGTCAATCTGGGTTAACACACATTTGAAATGGCAGAAGTAACACCCCTCAAAGGCTTGACCACCCTCAAGAAAGCACAGAATCTTAACTATACTGCAATCCAATCCTCGCCTTGCTTTCTCCCATCTTCAAGTAACCTTCCTTACATTCCCTCCTGAATCTCAGTTACATAAAAGGAACTGCAAAATTGTCGTACTCAGGAGCATTTGAGATCGTGCTCCCGGGCATATGTCATCAGTTTGGCTCAAATACACGCTTATAAAAATTTTCTACAAGTTTGGACATTTCCTACATCAACGGTAGGAACATGCCAACAAGATCATCTGCAAAATGTTTATTGTAATTCAGAGCACGGGCTCAGACAGGATATTACCCAGAGCAGGGTTTCTTGCTGTCTCCACTATCGACATTTGAGGCCGGATAATTCTTTGTTGTGGGGGGTGCTTTGTGCATTGAAAGGTTAGCAGTGTTGCTGGCCTCTACCCACCTGCTGTGCTCTCCCACAAAAATGTCCCCAGACATCGTCAAATAGCCCCTAGAAGGCAAAGCTGCCCCTCTTCGAGAGTCACTGGTCCAGAGGGACATCTGATTGTCTTCCACGGGTTGTTGAATACTGTCTCTTGAGTGAAAAGAGGCTCCATGATACCAGCAGGCAAGGCTGCGACCCAGCTGATTAGCATGGTTCAACCAAACCATTGTTTATGGTCTAACATGTTCTGACTAGTCGGTACTTGCGCCGTATTGGTTCTTAAATATGCTTACTATAATTCCTGCTTGTGGTGAGCTTTAAGTTAAATTTCTTTAAAGGAATAAAGATTAAAGCAGATGTTAGCTGTTCATGAGGGAAAACAAAATTCATTCAGAGAGCATCTTGGTGGCTAAAAGTAGTCAGATGGCAATTATTTTACCTCCAAGACTTCCGACAAGATGCTGCTATGGTCATTTCACCCACCATTATCTTCTCGTCCATCTTTCCCAATGATAGCACAAAGTTGTATTCTGTGTGCTTGACCTTAATGATGACCACAAGCTACGTACCTGGTTCTGGATTTTTACACAGCAGGTTTTAACAGATGGCTCTCCTCCAAATGTCTCTATAAATAGACACACACCAATTCAGAGGACTCATCCTTAGGCTCCAGGTGACGCATGCACTCTGTGTTTCCCTACAGGGTGGATTCAGACTTAGGGTCCCAGAGTGCTTGCAGTGGGGACACTGACCTGTTATCAAAACGAAAGCCATCCAAAAGTGTTGCCACTGTGTCCAGAAGAAGACTCCAGTGTGGGGAAAGGGGGAGGGGGCACAGCCAGGTCACTAGAGTACCAGTGAATTCGGACCGAGAGACAGATTAGAGATAAGTTAGGTTGGGTTGCTCCCTGATGAGTCCATTTGCTAAATGGAGTCACATACCCAACATAAGCAACAACGCAATTGTTGCAATGCTGTTAAAACCATTGGAATATGAACCACCCACAGTGAACCTTCTCAAAAAGACCAGTGTTGACAGAGGCATGTTTTCTGGTCCGAGCACTGGGCCTAGTTCCTGGATAGGGTCAAGAAATTCAATGTGATTTATCACCACTTGGTCAAACCAAATGGGCGTGTCAGTTTCTCAAGATAAAGTTCTGAAAGTACTTCAAAGGCAGTGAGGAAACAGGGGTGCTGATATTTACCACCAAGCCTGAGCACCTGGAGCTCCCTGACCTTTCTGAGCCCAGCTTATAGCCAGCCCCCCAGAGGTGCCTCCGGGTCTGCCCACTTGCTATTCCTCGCTGGAAAATTCTCCCCTCTGACGTCACTTACGTAACGCCTTATTTTACTACCTGTATGGCTGTGAGGATGTTGCTTAACTTCTCTGTGCCTTTATTTTAGTTTCTCTGAAATGGACAAAATCATCATTCCGACTTCAGAAGTTATGGTGGAGATTAACGAGATAACACATGTAAATGCTTAGCACAGTGCCTGGCACATAAAAGCATTCAATAAATGTTGGCTATTGTTAGAGGAATGCCTGCTTACCCTTTCCATGTAAGTTTCCCCCAATAAACCTCTTTTGATGCTCTTAACAAGGGCATGTTCTCGTTATGGGCTTCCATGGAATGTGGTATGAGGCACGCCTCTTATCTTCAGGGACTGCCCCAAAAGTCTTCAGGAATACACCTCCCAGATTCTTAGCACAGCCTCAAGACACACCCACAAACATTACCAGCCATTAAAAAAAACCCAAATCTCTGGGCACAGTTATTGATACAGGAGTAGGCAGGGGCCAAAAAGAGTTATTTGAATAATTGGGGGATTGCTATTGAGACTGGGAGAAGGGAGAGCTTTTTTTTGCATAAGCTCTCACATACAGGGATGATACTTTTCTGGAGTTAACAGGGGGCTGGCCATCTTTGCAGCAAGAAAGCCTGTCTGAGAATGAAGATGATGCAGAAGAAAGCAAAGGTCAGAGAGAGATAGAGGTCAGGGGTAAGGATGATGGATTACATTGCTGGAATGCCTGAAGACAAGTGTACCCAAGGCTCCTATGCTATCAGTCAGTAGCCTCACTTTACTTAAACTGGCTTAAATTTGTTTCTCTCACTTGTTATTAAAAGTCTTGATTAATACACCATACTTCCCTGTTCATAACACATACATCACACTTCATCAAAATAAATTGTTTAGTTGTCTGTCTTCCCCCAACTTGGCTGACATTCTATAAAAGCAAGGCTGTCCTACCTGTCCACCATTGTGTGCTGCTGAGCAGAGTGTCTGCCCACAGGAGAAGTCCAAACATTTGTTAAGTGGTGGATGATGAATAACCTAAGGGGATTTCAAATGAAAATCAAAGTTCTATTCAAAGCAATGATGGGAAGTAGAAAGCCCCACTATCTTTTCTCAACTTTTCCCCAACTGTATACAGATTGGAAATCTTATCACTCCCAGAAGACAGCCCCCCATTTCATTATCCCCCATCCCTCTCATTTCTCATGGAAACAGATGCTATGAGGTACTTGCAGTCTGTTGGAAATTGGGGCCTGCACCCCTTAATAGGAGGCTGTATTCAGAAGAGGGGAGATATGAATACTTCAAAGGAAGTACTCTTGGGCACATCATATTTATGAATTATCATCATCTCCTCAAACTATCAACTTTCTTAAAATTTCCAACGTTAACTATTGGTGTCCTTATCAACAGTTTCTCTAAAACAGTGGGAGACATTGGGTATGAGACTGAAGACAGGACAAGCTGTTCCTGATGTCTTTGAGACCTGTTTCCACAGGTCACAGCTGACCATGACTAAATGGTCAAAACACTTCTCTGTGTTACTCAAGAATCACTCAATTGCAAGTAATTCACACCTGAGTTAACCCACTGTAGGAAAAGTCTGACATTTCATTGTTAATGTCACTGAAGAGTTTAAGATTTGCCAGGTGTACATATGGCTGGAGTCAGTTCCTCAAAATTGGTCTCCTTCTCTCCATCTCACAGTTTTCCTGATGGCTGTATTGTTTACCGAGTCTCTCCAATGGTAGGAACAATGGTCTTTGGAGTGTGGCATAGGAGGAAACCCCTTTTAGCATCCATTTCAGCCCTATTGGAGGACTCCAATAGACTCTGCTTGGACCATATGCCCAA
This sequence comes from Hipposideros armiger, assembly GCF_001890085.2. NCBI lineage: Eukaryota > Metazoa > Chordata > Mammalia > Chiroptera > Hipposideridae > Hipposideros > Hipposideros armiger. The sequence goes on along the minus strand of NW_017731817.1, from coordinate 1,070,828 downwards.
GCTTATGCACCTCTCATGGCTTCCAGCAGAATGGTGTTCTCTTGTGGGCTAGCCTGGGTCATGAGGACAATGCAGAGAGGAGGCTGGTAGGCAGTTACACCAGCATCATGAACACAGAGGAAGAGGTAGTTCTCAAAGGGAAGGAACATGAACAGAGGAAAAGAAACCAGTGTCCACTATCTATTCCCACCTACTCACTCATTGTCTCCCAGCCCACCCCCAGAGTGTCCACAGGCGTCTCTGCCATGCACTCTTAGCTATCGCATCTTCCTCCTGGCTCCAGGGATCTCTCCAGCTACATTTGTCTTCTGCTCCAACTTATCCCAGGTAGGGACAATAAACTTGATGTCCAGATCTGTCACACAGCCACACAACACCACATACCCTGTTGTCCTGTGCTCTCTTGCCTGGAGAGACTTGTCGTGTCTTATCTTCCCCATGAAATTTTGGGAACTAGGCTGAAGAAAGCAATACAAACAACCCAGCTTTAATGAGAAATGCCTTCTCTCTTTGATACTGACCTTGAACCAAACTTGTGGAAATGGACTTTCTCCCCTTAGGTTGAGTTCATTCTCAGTAGCTTCCTCAGTCTCTCTCAACAAGTTTCAGACAAAGCAACCCCACGCTCTCTCACTAGATCAAGCTAGGCAACAGCACAGTATACAGTTGGGATTACTGCTGTGCTTGTTTTAAGGCTATTTTATTCTTGCTTGATTTCCTACTTAAGTGTCATCAGACAATCGTATTTGTTAGTTGTCCTGAACAACTATTACCCCACCATTGACCATCTGTCACGTCGGCTGGGTTGCATTTTAATTGGTTGTCACAAGGACCAAAAAATATAAATTTCTCTTCTCAAAATTTTCTTTCTTTGGGGGCAGAGGTGCTTTCATTACCCTATTGCTGTTTCCATGTAGAAATCTTAAGTTTTTAAAGCCCCATACATAAAACACTGGTGTAACAGGCAATGTAACTGTTGACTTCCTAATTGCCTATGGGTACAATCTTTTTAATTGAAGGAGAAATACCTTGATAGAGTTCACAGTGATCTAAGTATATTGAGTGGCACCTGACCTTCCATCTGTGCCCAATATGTCTTCCCATTCACGGGACATAAAGTAATCAAAAGGAACAATTACGTATGTGCAAATAGATGTTGGCTTATACCATTGGCAGTATTTCAACATGTTCTTACATTCATTTGACCTTAATAAGCCAATGAGAACGCACAGAGACTGTGTCGTGGCCAGGTTCCCATTCTCTCCCCTAACAGGCACCCTTTCTCCTGCCTTTTAACCTGTGTCATCTCTACCCCCTAATCTGCTCATCTTTCCCCCAAGCAGACCTCGTTCAGTCCCACTTATTTCCAGCAGTGATTTCCATCTGCCCATCACAGATAATCACTCAGGAAACGGCAACTCAGGAGCCCTCTCCTCCAACACACACACACACACACACACACACACACACACGCACACGCACACTCACACGCACACGCGCACACGCACACACACGCACACGCGCACACACACACAGAGTCATGACCCAACATTCCCAGACTGACATCAGCATTCTCAGCAACATAAAGAAATAACACAGGTAACTTAGAAACCTTGTTTACTTTTGCAGTGATGACACTGTTGTTTTTCTGGACCTGAAAATTACACACAGACAAAGCACCAAGGTCAAAAGTGAACACCGGTCAGATCAAACCAGCACAATTGAGAGGAATGGAAGACGTTAATCCTGACGATACATCTGTTCAACTGTTCTCTTTTGCTGTAGCAAAACGTGGAGATATAACAACACAGGGATCACTAACTCAGTGCATTCTCTCGTGTATGGCACACATTTGACAATAAGGATGAGTGAACCAGCTCTCCTGCCCACAGGTCCGTGGCTGGGGAAAGGCAGAATGCCAACAACACTGGCTGGAATATGTGTGTTCACCCGCCTTTGCCAACTCTGGGAAGCCTGATGCCCATCCTGGGAACTTTCCCTGTGTTTTCTCCCTTCGAACACCATCAAAGATTGTTGAGTGAAGGGGATCAAATATATGGTGATGGAAAGAGAACTGACTCTGGGTGGTGAACACACAATATGATATATAGATGATGTATTAAAGAATTGTACACCTGAAATCTATGTAACTTTGTAACAATTGTCACCCCAATAAACTTTAATTTAAAAAAAAAGATTGTATATATTCCCTGCTCTTCACCAGGTAATTCAACAAATGAGTCTCTTAGGATGTTAATGAAGTATTACCAATTGTATGTGCATTTTAACTGGGGCTGCTTGGAGAAATGCTTTAAATCAAATAGGTCCATCATTTACTTATACCTCCTAAGTCCTTGATAAGCACCATTCCATTTAACTCTTAAATAATTTCATAAGGTAAGGATTATAATTTTCTCTCCTATAGAAGAGGAAACTAAAGTTCTGAACATTTAAATGAATTGCCCTAAGGGCCTCACATTGCTAAACTCAGGCCTATGTTATGTGACCGGAAAATAAACTCTTTTTGCCTGAAAATCACACATTTAGCAGGGAAAGACATGAGGATGGGCCGGCCGAGTGGCGCGATGGTTAAGAACTGGCTTGGGATGCTAGAGGGCCCTGGTTCGGATCCCACATATGAGGGCCAGTGACACTGCCCTCCACAGCTAAGATGCTGTACAACAG
>NW_017731817.1:954206-1067943 GCF_001890085.2 Hipposideros armiger | reverse complement strand
CAAAACGACAGCAACTTGTCTGTTCCCCTTCCCCCAATTCCCCAGCACTGTTCCCATCCCCCCAATTCCCCAATAAAAAAATAAATAAATAAAAAATAAAAATAAAAGACATGAGGAAATAATGGCAAAAAAAATCCAAATTTAATGAAAAACATCTACTTACAGATCCAAGAAGCTCAGCAAACCAGAAGCAGAATGAATACAAAGACAAACACCACAGTCAAAGGGCAGAAATCCAGAGAAATTCTTCAAAGCAGCCAGAGGGGGAAAAAGACACTTCACAACCCAGAAAAACATGGAAGCTCATCAGACACAATGGAAGCCACAACACAATGGGTGGCATTTTCAAAAACAAACAAAAACCAAAGAAAACAAATGATCAACCCAGACCTCTGAATTTAGCAAAAATATCCTAAGCATGAAATAAAGACATTTTCAAATAAATGAGAGGATTTGTTGCCCACAGACTTACACTTGCTTTTTTATTATATTATATTTAATTTTATTTTTAATTAAATTTATTGGGATGACAATGGTTAGTAAAATTACATAGGTTTCAGGTATACAATTCTGTAATACATCATCTATATATCACATTGTGTGTTCGCCACCCAGAGTCAGTTCTCCTTCCATCATCATATATTTGACCCCCTTTACCCTCTTCTTCCATCCTCTTCCTCCTTTACCCTCTGGTAACCACTAAACTATTGTTTGTGTCTATGAGTTTTTGTTTCTTTGTTTGTCTTGTTCCTTTGTTGCTTTCAGTTTTATATCCCACATTTATGAGTGAAGTGATATGGTTCCCAACTTTTTCTGTCTGACTATTTCACTTAGCATAACAATCTCAAGATCCATCCATGTTGTCACAAATGGCACTATTTCATCTTTCCTTACGGCAGAGTAGTATTCCATTCCACATCTTCTTTATCCAATCATCTATCAAAGGACACTTTGGTTGTTTCCATGTCTTGGCCACCATAAATAAAGCTGTAATGAACATCGGAGTACATATATCTTTATGGATAAATGTTTTCAGATTTTTGGGGTAGATACCCAGGAGAGGGATTGCTGGGTCATATGGTAATTCTGTTCTTAATTTTTTTGAAAAACCTCCACACTGCTTTCCTTAAGGCTACAGATGGTTGGTCTTCAGATTGAAGGAAAATTGTGACAATTGAAACGTGGATCTACAGGAAATAATTTTGGTTCAAAAGACAGCACTTTGAGTGGTGAATAAGACAGTTTGGGGAAAAAGGCAGAAACTAAAATGTTTTAAAGTAATGAAATGATGTCGTATATCATAAGGACAGAGAAGTTGTTTTTCTTTTTTATACTGTTTAAGATTTTTCCCTATATGATTTTTAGTTTTTTAATTTTATGACTTTTGCTATACAAACTTTCTATTTTTATCTAGTTATATTTTCTCATTTTATTTCTGTAGTTCCTTTTGTCCTTAGAAAGCTTTTCCTGACCAGAGGTTAGTGAGTCACTAATATAACATAGTTTTAGAGCTTCTTTTAAATTCAATTGTTTAATTTATTGCACATTAATTCTAATGTATGCAATTAAGTGAGACTATAGCTCTCCCAACCACATAGCCAGTTTATCAACACCGTTTGTTGAGTAATTCACCCCTTTTCTGTTGATTTATTATGTATTAAGCTTATGTGTATAGGCTCTGCCTCTGAGCTATTTGGGCTCTCCTCTTGATATTTTATTAATTATGTATTATAACACTTTCCTTCGGACATCAAGCAGGTATATTCTTCCCTCTTCCCATTTCTCTCAAAGTTGTACTCTTCACACCAATTTTCTTAGAATCAATGACTACATCTCTTTCTTGCCACACACCTAACTCTGGAATGCTGAATAGAATTTTTTTTAAAACAACACATTAATTTGGGAGAATTATACGTTTACTGCAGTCCATTTTACCACTAGGAATGTAAATTATCTCCCATCTTAATTAAGGTTCAGGCAAGGAATTAAAGCTGAGAGCCTTCTAACATTAGTAAACCTAGTAGCACACACTCCCCCCTGCATTCAACTGGGACCCCAAGAGCAATATTCTGTGTTAGAGTGAAAAAGAAATAAGAACCCACATGCAAAGGAAACAGTGGGAAACCTGCCTGTCTTGAACTGCTGTTCACTGGAGGGCAAAAGCCTTTCTAAGCATTGATAATCTCTACCTGGCCCTCAGATGAATGTTAGTACAAGTCCATACTACCTGTGGGTCTGAGTGACCTCCAGCCAGAACTAAATCTAAAGCAGGCCCAGATTCGCAGTGCCCTCCAGAGCTGCTACAAGTCCTGCCTGGAGGAACTTACCTTCAACCGAAACCGTCAAATTCCCACAGAAAAATGTTTAAGGAAAAAGAGCAACTCATAATAGCAATAATAAACAGCTAAACACAGAAGAAAAATGCATTAGTGAAATAAGTTGTAAAAGAGACAACTGAATCAGATATGCGAAGACTTCACATAAATACCACATCCAGCATAACCGATAACCGTATTTAACAGCATTAAATAAAAACAAATAAAAGTTTGAAAAAATGGAATGGAACTCTAAAAATGAAAAATATAATCATTGAAACTAAAAACTCGATTGTACCTATTAGTATGGCTATTAAAAAAATTGCAAATAACAAGTGTTGGCAAGGATGCAGAGAAATTAAAACCCTTGTGTATTATTTTTGGGAATGTCAAATAGTGCAGCTCCTATACAAAATAACATGACAATTCCTCAAAATATGAAACAGAATTACCACATGATTCAGAAATTCCAATTCTGGGTATATACCCCAAAGAATGGAAAACAGAGACACAAATAAACAAGTTCATGTACGAAGCAGCATTATTCACAATAGCCAAAAGTTAGAAGCAACCCAAGTGTCCACCAAGGATGAATGATAAATAAAATATGGTATAGTATATACACACAATGGGATATTATTCAGGCTTAAAAAGGAAGGAAAATCTGACATATGCTACAACATGGATGAAACTTGAAGACATTATGTTAAGTGAAATAAGCCAGTCACAAAAAGACAAATACTATATGATTCCACTTATATGAGGTATTTAGAGTAGTCAAGTTCATAGAGACAGGAAGTGAAATGGTAGTTGCCAGGGGCTGGGGGAGGTGGCAATGGGGTTTTGCTGTTCAATTCAATGAGTATGAAGTTTCAGTTTGAAAAGATGAAAAGAGTTCTGGAGATAGATGGTGGTGATGATTGTATAACAATGTGAATATACTTATGCTACTGAACTATACACTTAAAAATGGTTAAAATGATCAATTTTACATTACATGTACTTTACCCCAACTTAAAAATAAATTAATTAGTTTTTAAAAACCTTAATTGAAGTTTCTGATAACGGTAAACAAGATTATTCAGATCTTTTATTCTGTTCACAATAAGGTAGACAAAATAAAAAGTATCTGCTTGAACACAAGCAAGAGATAATGAAAAGCACTAAGTCAAGATTTAGGGGGAAAAGGAAAGCCCCAACTGGTGAACCTGTCTTTTCTTTTGAATTTGAGACTGCTTTGTCCTTGGAGTCATTTTCCAATATAAGAGGAGGGTCACTGAGAGGCTGAGAGCATCTTTTCACAGCCTCAGAGGCTGCTGAAACAAGGATTGGGGTTGAGGTGCTGCCAAGGTCAAAGGGGGCTTCAGTGACCCTCTCTTGCTTTGAGTTGCAACCTTAAGAGCTGAACCCTAGGAGTAAGGATGAGATACAAGTAAAGAATCTCTTTCAAGGACTACAGCTCACCTTTGAATCAAGTCAACTCCTGAAACTACATTGAAATGTTTCCTGATGGTTATTGCTCCCCGGCATTTGGCAGAAGCAAACGTCAAATTATTCTACAAAATAGTTTACTAATACAATTCCCAGAACTCAGTAAAATTATTTTAAAATAGAAAGAGACAAAACAGCATGATAGAAAATCAGCAGAAATAACGGACCAGCAGAAACAACAGCCTGCCAATACCAAATATTGGTAATACCAAATACCAACTTTAAAATAACCAGATTTACTATATTCAAGGAATCAAGAACAAGATGGAGATTTTTGGCAAAGGGTTAGAATCTATTAAAAAGAATCAAATGGAAGGGCTAGAACTGAAAGATTCAGTGACTATATTTCAGAACTCAACAGGAAGATTTAATAGGAATTTAGACAGAAAGCTAAAGAGAGAATTCATGGACGGGACATAAGTCAGAAGAAAATATCTAGAATGATGCATATAGAGCAGAAATGGTGGAAAATCCAGAAAGAGAATGAGAGAAAAAGAGAATACAGTGAGGATATTTAATTGAAGTTCCAGAAGGAAAGGAGATTGATAATGAAGTCAAAATAATATTTGAAATGATAATAGCCAGGAACTTTCTAAAACTAATGAAAGATATCAATCACTGATTGAAAAATTTATATACACTCAAAACAAGATAAAAAACAAAACAAAAAAAAGCAACTATGCCTCAGCAAAGCATAGTAAAACTGTTACAAACCAAAGAAAAATGGAAATCTTAAAAATAGCTATAGGAAACAATTTACTTCAAAGGAGCAATAGTTAGACTGGGATGACAAATGACAATGAAATATCATTAAACTGCTAAAAGAAAATAACTTGTATATTAGAATTTTGTGAAATTGTAGAGAAAATGTCCCTCAGGAATGAATGTGAAATAAAAACTAAACATACAAATAGAAAGTAACATAATTCATCACAAGCAGATCTGAGCTAAAGGAAATGCTAAAAGGTACTTTTCCAGCAAAAGGAAAATTATCCCAGATGGAAAGTCAGAGACACAGGAAAGAATAAAGAGCAATATAAAAAGTGAGTCTTTTATGAATATTGAAGTGAATATTGATTGGATAAAAGTAATGTCTTTTGATTTTCAAATATACACAATACACATAAAATATATAATAACAATGGCATAGAAGTCAGAGTGGGGTAAATGAAGTTAAAATATTTTAAAGTCCTTCTGGAAAAAGGTAAAAAAATATCAAATAATCAGATGACATATACATAAATATATTAGTAATTATAATAAATATAAAAGATTAAAATCTCTAACTAAAAGACAAGATTGCCAAACTGCATTCAAATAAAAACAACTCTCATTTATTACTTGTATAATAGAGATATAAAAAACATAAGACTAAAAGTAAAAGGAAGGAAAATTATATACCATGTAAACACCCATCAAGAGACTACAAGCTACATTTCTATAAAAACCTACTTTGACACAAGAAGCACTACTATGGGTATAGGGAGAAATTCATAATGATAAATGGTCTAATAATTTAGATCAAGGAGATATAATAATTCTAAATCTGCATTTCTAAATACTAATAACACAACTTCCAAATACATAAAGCAAAAATTGACAGGTCCTAAGGGAAAATTCGCAACTACAGTAGTATACTGTGCACACCTCTCCTAAAATGTAAAACAAGCAAACAAAAATTTAATTAGGATACAGAAAATCTGAACAACATAATCAACCAAGCTGATTTAATTTTCAAATATAGAACAGTAATGTTCAATGTTGTTTTCTAAATCTATTGCATCCAAAAACAGACTATCCATTATTTTCAAATGCACAGGAACATTTATAAAAATTTCTACAGAGATGTTGAAAAAGTGAAATCATGCAGAAAATTTTTTTCTATTCATCTCATTAAAACTCAAAATAAATAAATAACAAAATGGTAATTAGAAAATCTCTACATATTTGGAAATTAAGAAATAAACTTCTAAATTACCCACAAGTCAAAGAAGACATCATAATGGGAATTTAAAAATAGTTTTAACTAAAAATTAATAAAAAATATTACATGTCAGCACTTGTAGGATGCAATCAAAATGTACTTAGAGGGTAATTTGTAAGCTTACATGAATATTTAGGAAAGAAGAAAGAAGGGAATTCAATTATCTAATAACTATCACAAGAGAAAAGAAAAATAACAATAAATTAAACCCAAGTAAGTAGAAGGAAGAAATAATAAATATAAACATGGAATATAATAATATAAAAACAAAAAGATAAAACAGAGAGGAGTAACAAAATCAAAAGTTGATTCTTTGAAAGATTAATAAATTGTTAAACTCATGGCAACCTTGATTAAGAAAAAAAGGAAAGATACAAATAACCAAGGAAGGAATAAAAAAGTGGACATAATAAACAATTTTATGACAATGTTTTTAAAATTTAGAGGAAATGTTCAATTTGTTAAATAAAAGTACAACGTACCAATATTCAGAAAGAACAGAAAATCTGAATGTCATTAGAATATTAAAGAATTTGATCTATAATTAAAAACCTAAATAGCTTTGCCAATCTATTTTTCTAGACATTTAGGGAAGCAATAATGCTAATTTATCATAAATGCTTACAGAAAAAAAAGTGAAGTAGGAATACTATACATTATTAGGCTGAACCTTGTGAAAACGCTGTTTGTGTAGGGAAAAATAATTGACTATCAGTAATTTCATAAGGGTCTAGCATAAAGCTGGTACCAAATCCTGATAAGGGTATTATAAGAAAGGATAATACAGCATGAACAAGTTAATTAAGTTCATTCCAGAAAATTAGTTTAAAGGTCGTAATATCTATGTAATTCACCAAGTTAAAGAAGGGAAAGAGTAAAGAAGGAAAATCACACAACTGACTCAATAGATTTAGAAAAGACATTTCATAAGATCCAACATTTATTCGTGATAAAAGGAAGGGAAAAAAAAACCCTTGGAAAACTAGGAATAGAAAAGAACTGATACAGTGCATCTATAAAAACCTACAACCTACATCGTACTTGTTGGCCAAATGTTAAAAGTTTTTCTTCTGAGACCAGGAATCAGACGAGGATGCTCATCACCACCACTTCTATTAAATATTATACTGATTAAGCTCGCCAGTACAGTAAGTCGATGAAAAGAAAACAAGTTTATATATATATATATATATATATAATAAAACTACCATTATTTACAAATGACATGATTGTATCCATGGAAAATTTAAAGTTATCCATAAGTAACCATTAGAATTGGCAAATATAGCCAAGTTGGTAGATACAGCATCAATCGATAAAAATCCGTTGCATGAGATTTTAAAAATTATGCCACTTACAATTTTTTTTAAATATAAAATACTTAGGAATAATTCTAATGAAAAGTGTACAGAAAACTATAAAAGCATTATTGAGATAAAGAAGAAAAAAATAAAAAGATAAAGAAGACCTAAGTAGTAAAGGGATACACAATGAAAGATTCTATATTGTATGTTGGAAGACCATTCTACGTGGGTCTCTCATATTTTTGCAGCTGATGAGAAGAATCACAGACTTCTCTTCTTAGGATGTGTATTAGGTAGGCTTGCTTCCTTCCCATTATAGGTTCGCTAAACTCAGAGTTCCTCTCCTGTAACACATCCCACTAGGTGTCTAGATGTCACCTAGCCTCGTTCGCATCTCTCAATGGGACCTGGAACTCAGAACTGGCAACAAACTTATGCTATTATTCTGTCTTGTGAGTAGTAAAGTCCTTCGTCTGTGATCCACAGGTTTTGTGGTTTCTGCCAGCATCCATAAGACTGTGATGGGCTAACTTGTTAGCTTTCGAACAAGATGCTCTCAGACCCTTTGTGGTGCTTGACATGGTAAAGACATCAGTTCCCCTGAAAGCGATCTGTAGAGTTTTGTGGTTCCAATAAAAAATAGCAACAGGACTTTGTGTAACCTGACAAGCTGACTTTATAATAAATATGGAATGCCATAGATCAAAAATACCCAAGACATTCTCTAAGAAGAGAAATAGAAAGGTGCATGATTTACCCGAAATCAAGACTAGTTAAAAGGCATCATACACCAGGCAGCATGATATTGGCATAAGAATAGACAGGAATAGAACAATGGAAAAGGACAGAATGTCCAGCCCCAGTCCTGGGTATACATGGACACTTGATAACAACACAAATGATACGACAGTGGAGTCAGAAAGGGGGTATCTTTCACAAATGATGCTGGGACAATAGAGTATCTACATGAAAACAAGAAAACATAAAGGCAAATCTTGACAAATTCGACTACATAGTTAAACACTTCCTCATGGTGAAGGTCACTGCAAATAAAATTAAAGGCAGACAATGGGATGATTGACAATTCTTATAAAATATACAACAGCAAAAGGAAATTTAAATTAAACGATGGGATCCTATTAACCCACTAGATTGGCAAAAGAAAACAAACTTGTAAGAGGTTGATAGCGTACCATGTGACTATGGATGGGACGATACACTCATATGTCTCCCTCACTGTTAGAGCATGCACAAGTTGGGAGAGCTGTTTTGGGAGGCAATTTGGCAGGAGCTAACAAAGTTTAAATGTATGTGTCATTCTAATAAAGCATTTGAACTTCTAGAAATCTGTGCTGCAGAATATTCACATGTGTTCAAAGCATATGTGCAGGAGACAGTTTATTGCAGTACTCCTTTTGACAGTCAGGAGCTAGGAGTGAATGTTCACCAGTACTCAGTGTGTGTGCATACATGTGTGGGGGGGTGCATGTGTGTGTATGTGCATGTGTATGTGCATGCATGTAAAAAGAAAAAAGGAGTTACAGAGAGAAAGAGACTGCAATAAAGATTCAAATTGCATTGCAATTATTTTAGATAATGAACTTGTTTTCTTTTACTTTTTTCTTTTCTGTGACTCAGAGTGATGACAGGACAGCTTGGCTTCATGGGTAAATACATCTGAAGAGGGACTTTTATGTTTTATAACCTATACTTCTATATTGTTTACATGTCTCAAGTGATTTTAAAAACAAAAGAAAAAAAGCAAGCTGCATATCTGTATAATATGTTCCCCTTACAGTAAAAGAGCTCTACAAAAATAGATATACATTTGTTTATATATTATAAATATTTAATAAAATACACGCTTAACTGTTCATGGTGGCTGCCACCTGGGAGTGATGGGGAAGCCGTGGGAGATGGAATGGGGTGATCGATGTATATGCTTCAGTTCTGTTTTATGTTTTTACAAGCTTGAAATTTTAAAACATGAGTAAATGAATAAACATATCCCAATAAAGGGAAGGGGAGGGAAAAGCAATCAGTCCCTCTCAAGCACAGAAGGAAGAAAAGGAGGTGCTTTCAAGACCGGGGAAGCGTGAGTATACAGGAGTGACTGCAAAGCTGGCAAATGATATGGGTGATGGAGGCTGCCATGGCCTGGGAGAGCTGGGTGGAGGGCAGGGGAGAGATACGCTCAAAAGAAGAGCACGAAGAAGGTACTGAATAAATACCAGGGTGAATGGAAGGTGTCCCCATTTTTAGATGTGTGCTTCTACACTGTACCAGTGATCGCACTTCTGTGAAGACCAAAATTGTTTTCTTCAGTTAGAAACATGTTCTTTAAACCATGGCCACAGGCCACTTGTGCCTCGGCTAAAGTGATTCATAACGGATGGCCCTTCAGAGAAATTGGACCTCTTTAGCTCCATTATTTCATGTTTCCGCAGCAGGACTCGGGGTTGAACTTTTGCTATAGGAGGAGTGAATAATATTAGAGAAAAGAAAATGTCTTGTGACAAATTCAAATATGATATTAATACGGCTTTAATTTAAAGAAGACTGAGCCGAGAAAGTTGCACGGTAAGCATGCTATTCGTGTAAAACATCTTTAAAACCCCTGCGAAATCTGCACGTGATGCATAAAGGAATTCTAAGAGTGCATACTGACTTCAAACCAGCTAAACTGGAGTGAACTTGTGTTTGGGGGAGAGAAAAACATAATATACAAGGAACTTCAGAACAGCCAGGCTCTCGCTAAAGGAGACATATGGTGTCTCTTGTGGCATTTTGCTTCCTATTCCCATTGAGTAAGAATAAAATTATTATACTTATTGCTTCTCAAAAACCTTCTCTGGTGGTTGTTTTTCTGGTGCAGTTGGCTGGAGTATTCTGATCCACGGAAAGAGGCAGACATTGGGGGCCAAATCTTCCTCTCCCGCTGCTTCTAGGCACAGGTTGAAAACATGCAACACGAGGTTGCAAAACTCTAGGTGCAAGAAGCTAGATACATGTTATTTGCAAAAAGCTAAATACATTTTATTTAAAATACGTATCTTATGGCAGCATCTTATGTAGCTGGCTTTTTATTCAAACTTGTGTACCTCCTGACGTTCTCACACTTGTCATCTGTCCAACCACACACAGGCCAAACTTGATTTCAAAGAAAAGTGGACAGTTTGAAGTTTTAAAATAGGGAAAGCTAAAAAACAAGTGTGCAGTGAGAAGAAATCTGTGAGATTCCATTAAATGTACCTGGGTGTTAGTGTACATCGAATCACCAAATATTTGGTTGAATCCTGTGGGGACCAGTAAATACACTGGGTGATCTTGGGAACAATGAGATGATACTGCCAGGAACTTGAGGGGCATAGCAGATTATCCTTCCTTTTAAAAAGTGAGTTTCCAGGAAGAATTTTGTGTCTAACAAACCACAAAGATCTGAGACCTCTTCTCCCAAAGAGTAAGAATGATTCACTTTGAGGCCTCGAGATGCCCTCCATGTCTGCAAGCTTCAGTAATTTCATCCAGTCCAGCTTCCAAATGCTGTCCTGCCAGAATGAACTTGATCTTGTCTGTGCACCGAAGACAGCAAATCAACACAACAGAATTGCAGAGTTGCAATAATTAGAACAAGTGGCCCTGGCAAAGAGTCAGAGAAAGAAGCCTCCTCCTGTGCATCTGGCGGGTGTGTGAACTGCCACGCCGTGTTCGGGAAAGCAGTCTGCCGATATCTATGTCAGTGAATAACTCTTCTCTCCCTAATAGCGAAGAAGCAGGACACCAAAAGTAATAAAGAAAAATAAAGGAAGAAAAATGAAATGTGAAGAACAAACTGATAAAACTCCAAGGAGAAATTGCCTGGAAAGTGCTATGCATTCTCAAAAATCTTCAAGCAAGAGATAATTCCCATGTTATAAAAACTATCACAGAACGTAGGAAAAATGGAAACCCTCTAATTTAATCTTTGGAGGCTAGATTTACCAAGAAACCAGAAGTAAAAAAAAAAACAAAAAACAAAAAAACAAAACTCAGCCGATCACTAATGCAAAAGTCCAAAATCAAACCCTAGGAAGTGGAATCAGTGTGTTAAAAGGACAAGGCAAGGTGATCGAGTTGAATTATCCAAGCAATATGTACAAGGCAGCTTAGTGTTAGAAACTGTTCATGGAGTTCACAAGCTTCACAGATTAAAGGAGAAAACTACACCTGCTGAAAAGCAATTGGCTATGATTCAACAATAATTCCCGATTTGTTTTTTAAAAGCCCTTTAGTACATTGGGAACAAGGAGCCTTCCTTCAATTGATATGTCCTGCCACTGTGTTCCCGGCGCTTCTAAATCCCAGTGTCTGCTCATCTCATCACAAAGACATGTCAAGGGTGCTCCTCTCCTGCAGGGTTGACTAACAGGAACCTTGGCAGGAAGTCTGAGGAAAGCAGAGCGTGAGGTCAAGGTTTGTTCCTCTGTCTCCCTCCCTGCAAGGTGGCCTGAGTTGTCACAGTACCTCTTAGGGCAGCTGACTCCACTGGACTCTCACCCTCAGGGTTCTGGGCATTGCTCCCTCTGATATCCCTTTGACTTAGAGGCAGTGAAAGAGTAGCTGATTCTAAGCCCTGGGTTGGGGTTCCCCTGCGAGCTACCCCACACTTGTCCTGGTCAGTACAGATCACTGTTATTTGCAGTTGTCGTGTTCTGTAAAGTTGTAAGGCCCTGAATTAGGGCATATGAACCATTGCTCCCAGGAGAAATACAGGGTTCGGTTCCTGCCAGCCCCTGCTCACAACAGTTTTGTCAGCCATGAATGAAGAGCCTTGCTTTACATGTGCTGCTGCTTAGAGGCACCTTACATAATACATACTGTAGATTCGTGAGCATTGAACTCACCAGCCACAGTGCTGTAACTCACGTCTGAAGGAAGCTCATCTAGCACACGCGTTTTCCCTCTGAGGAACGTGGCGGCCTTCTTGCACTTAGGAACAGGAGACAGCATGACAGCACTACTCTTGGAGGCCATCTTAAACAGAAAAATCGCCAACTAAAGCACACAAATATGAAAAACATGTCCCTAAGTAGGCTGTGAAAAGGACACTTGTTTACAGTATAAGAGCTGAAGCAAGAAGGCAGAGTGTCACCTTGTTCAACCTCAGCTGGAGGCTGCACATCAGTGCCAGATTTTTGCTACTCTGCACATGTCTATGAATAACTATAAAACACCACAGTGCTCATTTTAAGATTACAAATAAATTTAAGCAAGTAGGCGAATTTGCAACTACAGAATCATGGACAATGAGAACGGACTGTGAGCCCTTTACAAATGCTATTTTAAATTATGAAATAATTATTATTAAATAAAATTATTATGCTATTTTGAAATGCTATTGATCTCATATTGGGAATCTGATTTTATAGGTGTATATGCCAGAAATCTACAGAAATATTGTATTGAGTGATGAAAAGGAGAGACATTACTATCAAAGGAACAAAGAAAGGCTGCTCTAACTTTCATTGTGCTGGAAATCTTTAGACAATGTGATAAGAAAAAGAAATAAGATATGAATACTGGAAAGGAAAGACAAAAAATGTCTTTGATTTAAGACAACCTAATTTTATCCACCCATAAAATTCAAAAGAATTAAAACTACTTAACCAGTAAGAGTGCATCAGTGTGGATGGGTAGAAAATCAACCTATGAAAAGTAATAGCTTTCCTATATACTAACAAAAAGCAATTAGAAAATGCAATTGAAAAAAAAAATTCCATTCACAGCACCAACAAAACCTCTAAAATTCGTAGGAATATACCCAACAAGTGAAATGTGACACTCATGTGAACAAATAATAAAACTTATTAAAAGACAAAAAGAGCATCTGAATAAATGGAGAGTAAAACCACGTTCCTAGTTCAGATGACTCAGTATTTTTAAAATGTCAGTTGTCCCCAATAAAGAGATCAGTGGAACACAACATAGAGTCCAGAAACAGTCTTGTGTATACATAGGAATTTAGTAAATGGCAAAGGGTGTACTTTGGACCAGTAAGTAAAAAATTTAATACGTGCTATGGGAAAAGAAATGGTCCAAAAAGGTACTTGCAACATGTGTGATAAAAGACAAGAAGGGATGAATAGACAGAATGTCATGCTTACAAATCAGTAAGAGGAAGCGTAGAAGAAAAGTAGACTGTAGGGAAAGAACGTGAAAAGACAAGAGGAAAAAACACACATAACCGGCGACAAAATGAAAAGAGCCTCAGTTTCAACAGCAATCAGGGAAATGCAAGTTAAACAGGAATGAAATATCATTTCCAACCATCAGTTCAGCAAAATTGAAAAGAGTGATAATAGCAGGTGTTGAGAAAGTGTGGAAAGTTTTCCTGCATTATAGGTGGTTCAGCCCTTTTGCAGAGCAACATGGCAGTATAAATTAAAATATTTAATACACATACCTGGTGATCCCAAAATGCATTTGTAGTTATCTAATATAGAGAAGTACTTTCACATAAACTCAAAGAGATATTGATTGTAACAGCAAAAAATTATAAACCAACTTAAATGTCCATTGAAAGCAGAATGGTTAAATAATGTTATACTTTTATGCTATCAACCACTGGAGCAATTAGAAAAAAAGCTAGATCAATATATACCAGCATTAAAATATCTCTGACATATATTGTCAAATGAAAAATGCATATTGCTGAAAATGCATGCAATGCTATGTAATATATGTAAAATTTAAAAACCCACACAGATTGTTTCTGTATCTATCTATATAGGTATATGTGTAAGTACACAGAAATCGTCTGTAAGGCTACACATCAAGTTAATAAGCAGATATTAACACTGGGGAGGTGAATTAGATTGGAAATTTGTCATCAAAGAAACTCTTGCTTTATTTTAATTTATTTTAATTTTTAAAATTTTAATTGTAGTAAAAAAACACAAAACATAAAATTTACCGTCTTAACCATTATCAAGCGTACGGGTTCAGTGGTGTTAAGTGTTTTCACATTGTTGTGGAACCAGAACATTTTCATCTTGCAAAACTGAAGCTCTACACCCATTAAGCAACTTTGCATTTTCCCCTCCCCTAGTCCCTGGTAACCACCATTCTACTTTCTGTTTTTATGAATTTGGCTATTTTCATTATTTCATACAAGAAGAATCGTAAAGTATTTGTCTTTTTGTGTTGGCTTATTTCACTCAGCATGACATCTTCAACTTTCATCTATGTTGTAACATGTCAGAATTTCATCCCTTGTTAAGGCTGGATAATACTCCGTTGTATGGAAACACCACATTTTATTTTTCCACTTCTCTGTAGGTGGACACTTGGGGTGCTTCCACCTTCTGGCTATTGAGAATAATGCTGCTATGAAGATATCACTTTGATACCCTGCTTCCCTTTCTTTTGGACGTATACCCAGGAGTGGGATGGCTGAATTATATGGTAGTTCAATTGTTAATTTTCTTAGGAACTGCCGTGCTGTTCTTGCTTTATTTTTATTGTCTGCATATTTCACAACAAGAATATATTTATGTATTATTTATGTAATTAAGGGGAAAGGAAAAAAATTAGTTGAGATAGATGTAGTTAAAGGGACACTAAGTAAATAGTGCTTTTGGTAACAGCTAAGAAAGGGCAGGCTTGGTGGCCTCTGACTTACCAAAACACCTGTGAACTTAGTGTTGAAAACTGTGGGTCTAACATTTAATTAGCATTACTGATTGTTTTATTGTTCAAAATATCCGCTAGCCTTGCCTGGGGGAGGCTTATACTTCCCCACCCAACAGATAACCCGCGGGGCCATCTGACCTGCTTTGGCCAATAAAACGTGAGCAAACGGCAGCGAGCCAATTCCTGTTTTAAGAACCACTATGTGGTTTTTGGTCTTCTCTCCCCTCTGCCGTGATGACCAGCAGTGTCCCGAGCAGAGGATGTAACAGTAGCCATGGTCCCAAAGGGAAGACAAGATGTGTGCCTCAAGAGCTGCAGCCAAACTTTGACACCTTCAGTCCTCTTCTGGATATGTGTATGCATGGCTTCTCTGCCAGGGGAAATGCCAACTCCATACACCGTATTGTGCATCAGGGGAGAGGCCATACAGCCCAGGATGTGGCAGCTCAGGGACCATCCAGAGCCCTGTAAGCCTGTAAAAGACAGACGGCTCAGCCCTGGCTGCTCCCTGGAGTCTAGATGCAATTTGGACTAGCTTTAGGTACAGGAGGAATAAGCCATAGAAGGTACACACACTCTCTCCCATCAAACACCTTAGCACGTTCAGGAAGAAAAGTCATGTCTCCACGTCACAACTTACCTTCCAAAGTGCAGCTTTAAGGGAATTTAGCAGAGTGTGAGCTGTGAACCTACTGGTTATGGGAATCCATCAATCCCTCACCTTTGGAGCTATGGCAAGCATAACATATCACAGCTGCCTCCAGAGTGCCCTCTCTCAGCCGGAAAAGGACAATCAACTTCATTGTGATAGAACAATACTTCTCTGATTTGCTTGCCGAGTTGTTCCTCATTGGCACTAGTCCAATTCAGGGTGAAGGTGAAACCAGGCCCTGAGTTTAACCTTATTCTGTAGAAATGGCTAAAAATTTTCCTTTATATTTTTGAGTTGTCTTAGTATTTGTTTTTAATCCTGAAAAGTTTTGACAGGAGATTGTGCAAGGAAAGTATATTAGACAAGCTGTGGCAAAAGAAAACTGAATTGTTACAAGAATTAATCACTACTGGCCAAAAAAGAGCCTGATATTAACTCCATGAAAGCAGCTATTAAATCAGGGGCATTGAAATCTTCTAGCTAATTTTCTCATTTCCTGGCTTATCTCCTGCTGGCTTGAAATGCTAACACAATTGCTGAGAAATTGATGGCAAATCCAAACACAGTAGAAACCCACAGGATTTCAGGGTGCCTGGGGTTCCTTGAACCAGTCATCTTCAGCAAGTGTCAATCCTCAAATTTCAGTAAAAACATCCCCAAAACATGGTTTTACTGTCTGTAAGAAGATACAGGATGTTAAAGAAGAGGACTATGCAAATGTATGTTTTCTCTTGACATTCCTATATGTCATGTTGGAAGTTCCCCAAGTGCACTGGTTAACTAGCACTTTCTTAATTAGCTTCTTTCAATCGTCCTTCTTGGATAAGAGCGTTCTGGGATGAAGAATGGTACGCTGGGGGCTAGAAATTCAGAATTCTGGCTCTGACTTCATCGAGCTCTGACTAACAGGATCTTGGGCAAGACAGAGCATCTCTGGCCTCATTTTTTCTGTCTATAAAATGAGGGTAAAATAATTATGGTTCATCTATATTATGTGATTTGTTAGGACAAATTGCATGACCACATGGGCATAAAATGTGGATGAGGCTGAGACTGAGAGGTGGCTCAGACAAATTAATCAGGATGGTGAAAGAAGCGGATGGCTGGAGCCAGGACAGAAACATCACCCACCCCCGGCTGAGAGCCCTGTTGGTGTGTGGGGTCCAAAAGTGGTACAGGACAGCTCCCTTACTATAAAAGTTTTAGCCTCCCTCACTATAGGAAATTTGAGTCTCCTTTTCCCATAGTTTCATAGCTTCTTAGCCCCTAGTCTTAATCACTCTTCTAATCAGTTTCTTATATCCTAACCCAAAGATTACTCCTAGCCTAAATCACAGAATGTTTCTCACCTTTGCTTCCAATGACTGCTTAAAAGCCTGTGACTTAAGCTTATTAACAGTAATCATTGTATCCCAACATTCCCCAAGCCATTACAGACCTAACTTTTGGATAAGTAAATGGCCATTTCAGAGACCAAATGGGTTTTAACCCTCCTCCAGGCCAGTCCAGACCTAACCCCTGGGTGAACAAATGTCACCTGAAGTTAAGATAAATGGGCTTTGAGTCACATCCCTGGAGCCGGTGCTTTTAATTTATTAACTAATGTCTGTTTCTCCTCATCTAGGGGCCATCAGGATACAAGTTATGTACCAGCGAGGCTTCCAGTGCACCCCAACCAATGAAGAAGAGACCCCCTTTTTTATTCGTTAAGAACAGATAGGGCGAGAGTTTTGTGAATCCCCAGCAGGCAGAGACAGCTCTACCTGCTTCTCAGCTTGAAGCAGATACAGAAGAAGAAACCCCCATCCCTCAACTCCCAAAAGGGATTTATGGGGATCACGTCTCTCAGGGAAAACAAGGCAGGCAGTTAGAGACAGGTAATTGGGTCTCTGCATTCCTGCATGTCCAGCACAATCTATGGGGAGCACCGCCTGAAGACCTCCCGAATTTCTCCTTATCGGCCCTAACCATTAACCGCTGTGAGGACACTAACAGACAATAAATTATGCCCATCCTATACAATAGAGGGACTACAATGACCTCCACCTCACCCTGGCCTCTTTATACCATTATTATAATATCATACATATGCCCAGTAGTTCATTAATATCATTATAACAGACTGAATTCTGGGAAGGGACATGCGCAGTCTAAGAGGATGCGCTATAGCCACTCATCAATCACAGGTGTCAATCAAATGGGCCCGCGCCAGGAGGGGAACAGCCCATCCCAGCGAAAAGAAATAAAACCTCCAAACTCCGGCTAGCAAAAGGCCTTGAGTCCCTTTTTCTTTGTGCTCGGCCCGCTCCTAATTCTTTGGTGTGTACTATCTCTTCTAATAAACTTTTTTACCACTTTACCTCTGTGTCTCATTCAAGTCTTTGCTTGAGATGCCAAGAACCTGGACATTGCACCAAAGAGGACCCAATCCCCTGTGGTGTAGTGGCTGGAATTCCCGCCTTCCACCTGAAGAGGCTGCGGTTCAATTCCCACTCTGGAAAACTAGCCTAGACTCCCACCAGGTTTGACCCCCAGCCTGAGGATTAAGTCAAAGCTGCTAAGATTTTTCCTCCCTGCTGTACTGAGAGAAGAAGGGCCCCCTCTCCAGTAACAGAAGTTGAGGTTGGTGGCTGAGCCATTTTGAAAACATAGCTATTATTTGAAATCATGGCATCTTTGATTATAATATAGTACATATTATTACATATCATATATTATGATTTTATATAGATAAATTACATGATATTTCAGTTTTCAAAATTTTTTTTTTGTCTTTTTAATTTTCCAAGTTAGAGAAACTCTCTGGATGATGTTAAGGAGAGAGATCTGAACCAGATAGATCTAATTCTGATACTTCGATCAATGAACCATTTCCATTCTCCACCTGGCTCCGAGATGGATGGGTGAGGCAGACCCAGTGAGCACCTCTCTCTTCTCATGAGGGAGGACATAAGAAGGACGATTCTGGTGTGGCTTTGCCATCCTTCCACATCTACCCAAATAAACATGTAAAGATGATGCTGCCAATTGGCAGAGCACTGGGTCCTTTTTGAGAAAATGTATGTATCATATCCTAGATACAGCTATAAAATGGAGGAGAATTGCTAGCCTTATCCCCGGGCACTAACATACACGTAAATAAATATACTTAGCATTATTCAAAATGCATTTCTTTCAGGAAAACAAGCAACAACAAAAAAGTTGAAACAATAATTGCCTCCCCTAAAAAAAAAAGGGTGTTAGAATAATCTAAAACAATTGTTGTCATTGGGAAAAAAAATTGTGAGCTTTCTTTAGTTTTGTGTGTGTGAGAGAGAGAGAGAAAGAGAGAGAGAGATTATTATTTTTTAAATTAGTTTCAGGTGTACAAAACAATGTAATAGTTAGACATCTACACCCCTCACAAAGTGATAACCCTCCTACTCCCAATCTACTACCCCTCTGACATCGTATATAGCTGCTACAATTCCATTATCTCTATTCCCTATGCTATAGTCCATATCCCGTGACTATATTAAATTATAATTTGACATTCAATATTATTCAGCTCCTGCTTAGTTTATTTACATAAAATCACCTTAGGCTCCATCAACTCTGCTGAGAAAAGGGGATGAAGAACACCTGTAACCACCAGCAAACAATCCGGAGGGAACAGATCCTTCAGTTACATCACTCATCCCCAAAAACCCACCCATTGCACTTGAGCTTGTAGAACATAAAAATGTATTAGAAGAAACCCAATTTCAAGTGCTAGTAAAAAAGAACACAAGAGATTTTATTCACCAGCACTCTCTATTTCCTTTGATTTAGTTTGCAGAAAGCAACAGTGTCACAGGGTCACAGAGCTGCCTCCCAATGGGATGCTGATTAGATGGCCTGCCCTGACATACACACAAATGAGTGGATGACAGCCAACTCTTCATTGCCACTGGCACAGCGGATGCGAAGGTCGTGGGGGACGTGCTCACAGGATGCAGGGCCAGTCACTCCACAGCTACAAAGGGGCTGCTGGCTGCACCATGCTGCTACTTTGGTCTTAAACATGCTCTCACCTAACACCTTCTTGCCAGAGGGAGAAAGCATTATCGCAGTTAACGCAAAACAGTGCTACTTCTCAGCCAGAGGCTTTCTTCCTCCAGTCCCTCCCTCAGACCATTTTCTCCATCACTATGGACGCATACTCACAGGCTGCACTTCTAAACGCAGTGTCAGTTTTCACCCATGCATCTTCCTGGGAACTGATCGCTTAAGGTCGCTGAGAAGGAAGAGCTGAAGTTCTGGTTTAGAAGGGATGGGAGTGTCTGAACGGAAACCTTGAATGATTCCAGGGACAGCTATCAGCTTAGTGGGAAATGTTGGGAGAGAACTAGGGCTTCTTAAACTTGCTCTGTGGTCCAACCGAAAGAGGCGTCCCCTTAATCCCATGGGCAGTAGTGGAAGATGTCAGTGTCAAATCTTGGGGAGCCTACCATTTTGTGGCTGTTTAGGGGACAAAGGCTCTTCTTCCTTCTACCCTTGGGAATGGGAATCTCCCAACATCAGGCGAGACTTGCAACTCTTGACAGTGGATCCATGAACACAAACTATATGCAAACAGTGAACGCATAGCCAGGCGCCCCCAGTCTTCAGACCTCAGCCATCTTCTGTCTCTTGGTGCTTCCAGGTTCTTCTTGAGCATGTGTGTTTCCTCGCCTTCCCTTTGCACCTTTCTCTTCCTCCTTGTGTCAGGGAGAGCCTGCCCTCCCCTTCAGCAGAACCAGTGCTGTGGGCTCATCTCTGCAGAGGCTCTTTTGGGGAGCAGTATTCTTCCTGTATTTGCTCCCCTACGACAAAGATGGGTTGCTGGCAGCAGGAGGCACGCTGTGCCCTGTGGCTGCCTCTGTCCGAGTTGGCAGCCGTTGCCGCCTGCAGGCCTGTGGTCCTGCGGCCCACGGGTGCTCCCACTGCCCGTGGGCTCCCACTGCTGGAGCGCGCTTGCTCAGGCTCCTAGCGTCTGGTGGAGAGAGCGAGCTCCTGCCAACCCCTCTGACGTTTGTCCCTCTCGCTCCCTCCTGTTTCCTAGGGGAACAGCTAGCAAACAGCTGACAATTCCTGAAGCCAAACTGAGCTTCTGACTTGATTGCATTCCTCAAACAGTGAAGAAGAAGTCAGGAACTGGGCCTCAAACATATCACGAGAAGCAGGTTCTCTTCCTGTGTGATTGTGAAGCAGCCCGGCAGTTCCATACCTTCAGACATGACTTACTGAGAAAAGATAGTCCTTGGTGTTAAAAAAATGAATACAAGCACCTTTCCCCTGAAAGTACTAAGTAGACAGCCCAGGAAACCTAGGCAGAGAAGTACCTGGTATTTGTCTGGTTCTTTGAATAAAAAGATACTCCAAGGCCAGAAATAACTCAGGGTGCACATAATTTTATGAGAATACAATAAACGGAATCCCAGATTCACAAAACATTAAGAATTAAACAGTAGTTATTAGCTTTCCAGAACGATTTGGCATTTTCATCCTGCTGAGATTTATTGCATTGGATGTGGCTGACAACAAATGGGTCACAGGCTAGAGATTTCCATGGTAGAAATTCTGAGACTCCTATATGAATACTGCAGAAGGTAGAGCAAGACAGCCCCCAAAACCAAGGACTATCAGGGTTGCGTGATTACCCCAGACCATGTGCCAAATCAGAGTTGACGTTTGGATTTAAATTGATGCTGTTGGAAAGCTCCCGCATCAAAGGCTAGTGAAAATGACGGCTCCTGGAGTTGCAGTAAAGTTGAGGGGTTAGGAAAGGTGCTCGGTTAGCTGTACTGGTCTTAGCTGCTTGTCTACCATGCAATGTTGAAAAGCCACCAGACAGACCTTTCCTGAAGCCTCATGAGCTGGGGCCGTGGGGTGAGTTGGCAGCCCTTGGGAGCTTATTAAAGACACAGAGGCCCAGGTCCCATGCTGTGAGCTTGTTCAGTGGATTGTTGGTGGCATAGAGGCCTCAAACATTTTAGCTCACCCCCTAGGTAATTGTGAAACACACCGCTACTTGAGATACTCTAATACAGCGAAAACAGTTTGAGTTTTGAAATTAAATGGACATGAGGTCAGATTTAAAGTCCCTTATTCTGTGACCCTGGCAAGCTGCTGCTGTCTACACTTTGGTTTTCTCTGCTTCCCCCCACTTTCTGGGGCTGTTGTGAGAATTATGTCAATGGCATGTGTTAATTGTTTATCTCAGGGCTTGCTACCTAGTGGGTGATTAATAAATGGTACTCCCTGTATTCGTTGGCTCCGGCTGCCATGGCAAAATACCACAGACTGGGGGGCTTAAACAGCAGATATTTATTTTCTCACAGTTTTGAGGGCTGGAAGTCCAAGATCAAGGTGCCAGCAGGTTTGGCTATCTTGAGAGCTCTCTCATTGGCTTGCAGACCACCGTTGTCTTCCTGCTGTGTCCTCGCACAGCCTCTTCTCTGTGAGAGTGTCTTGGTGTCTCTTTTTCTTGTAAGGACATCAGTCCTATCGGGTAGGACCACACCCTTAGGACCTTAACCTTCATTAGCCCTTTAAAGGCTTATCTCCAAACATAGCCACATTGGGGGTCAGAGCCCCAACATAGGAACTTGAGGGACACAACTCAGTCCCTGACACTCTCACCCTATTCTTTCACCTGTGCTCTTTCTGTTCCCCATCAGCGTCAGCAGTACTTTTCGTTTGGAACATCTTTAACTCCAAAGAACAGTTTTACAGTTCTTGTTTGAGGGAAGCGCTGGTTGAAGGTGGGGGTGGGGGTGAGGGTGGGGAATGGGTATTTTCCTCAAGACACGCTCCCTGGGAACCCAGTCCCAGAACTCTGGTCCAAGACTACAGCAGAGACTCTATGCTGAGCTAAAGGATCTCATTACTCTCGCTAGTTCAATTTCATTAAAAAAAAAAAAAAAAGTGACCTAGTTGGAGAAGGCACAGAGCCCCGTGTCTAAATTCTGAGTCCTCACATTTCCAAATTCTGCAGGGCATTTTTCCCCTTAAGATAGATCACAGCAGAGCAAAAGAAAAGCCTTTTCAAATATCATAAGGGAAAGCTTAACTTCATGATGTATTATTTCCTGACAGAGAGGTCTCTTAGCACCTATTTTCAGAGTTCATAATATTCTGGCTCAGACCTGTGAGGCTTCATTCTAAGCTGCCTCTCCCTTCCTGCTGCCCAAATGTCTCCTTCATGGCTGCACAACAAAGCTCCATAGAGGCCAGCGGCCTCCTAATAGAATCTGTGACATGAATTTGATTCCTTCTGATCTTCCACGGCAACACCTTGCCCCTCAGAATCCATCGAGGTAACCAGCAACGCACAGCAATGAGGCAGCTCATGAACCACTCAAGATGAAGCTAGAAATCTTCAGGCACAGCGTTGTTCTCTTCTTCACATCAGAATAGTTAAATCTCCTGATGTAGACTATGAATTTTACCACTTTTCCAATTACATTCCTTGGCTATCTGGTTTTTTTCCCCATGATACTAAAGCAGGCTTCTAAAAATATATGCATGTATTATATGTCTTCCTCTGCTTGATTTAAAATTACCACTATGACTACTCTGAATTGTGCATGAATATTTGAATGGAGAAGGCTGGGAAAAGTTGTGTATTTATGATAATGTGATGAATATTTTTCTCTGATAACTTAGTGGAGATTAAGACTCCAGTTAGGGGCGCTTCTGATATGTTGGCAGGGCCATTTCCAACCCCCCAGGGACCCGAAGCAGAGAAAAGACCCACACGCTTGGCCCTTCTCACTCTTGTTTGCCCCACACTTGGGAAAGGAGGTTCAAAATAAGTATTTACTTAGTGAATGATAATGAGCATAGCATTAGTTAGGATCATGTTCATTGGTAAGACACAGAAAACCCAAATATCAGTGACTTCAGAAGAGTTTATTTCTCCCTCAAGTCAAAGTCCTTAAGCCTTTAGGCATTTCATTTAATCCGGGCTGATAAGAAGGCTTTGTTCTGTAAAATCTTCAGGGACTCAGATTCCTTCCAATCATTATGCCACCATCACTGCAGAAGGTTCCTCATCCTCATAGTCCCAGATGGCCAACATTTCAGACACAAGATGGAGGAAGGGACAGAGAAGAACCAACAGAGGTAATGGTCCAGGAGTCATTAGGGAAGGCTGCTGGAATCTGCCACTCACGCACGCACTTGTACTTGTCGAAAATTAGCCAGAAATTAGCACACAGCCACACTTCCTTGTCTTAATGTGGGTAGTGATGTGCCCAGCTACAATCTTATTACTATGGAAGAAGGGAAAACATACACTGGGGAATCTTGAGCATTTGTAGAACAGAGCTGAAAAGACATAGCATATTTGTGGGGACACCAAGAAGACTGACAGAGCTGGATCCGAGCATGAAGGCAGTAGCATGGCAGGTCAGCTACAAAGATGAGGAGGGCTGAATTGTAGAGTCTTCGACAGTAACGTCAAGGCTTTGGATGCTCTCCAATAGACTGTTTTATCGGTCAGGGTCCTGAGAGGAAACAGATCGAACTCTTGGAAAGGGTGATGCGAGGTTAACAAAGGGACTATTTAAAAGATGAGCAGGGTGAAAGAAAACTAACAAGGGTGGTGAAGTGCCCGCCGACTAGCAACAGCAGGAAGCTGCCATCACGGCGAGAACTGGCGAGGCAAGTGGACAAGTTGTGGTTCTAGGAAATGGGTCTCAGACAAGAGCTGTGCCTCTGAGAGGACATTACCACAGCCATGAGTGGCCTGAAAGCAGAACTAGTGACATAATTTGCAGGGCCCAGTGCCAAATGAAAATGAAGGCCCTGTGCACAAATGCACAAGAATTCCAAGATGGTGACTGCAGAGCAGGAAAAGGAGCACAGAGCCTTTCTGAACATGGGCCTGTGGGGCTGGCTGTGCAGGGGGCAGGCCCATGAAGCTGGTCTTGCCTGGCAAAGGAGGCTGCAGTAGAAGGGCCCCCAGCTTCTCTCTGTTCCAGCCTCTGACCTTTGTCAGTGCCTCCCAATGTCCAGAGCCACATGGACGTCAAGGCCAAGGAACCTGGTTGAGGTGGCCCATGATGGTCAGCCTGGGCGGGGAAGCGCACAGTGTGTCTGGGGGAGCAAGCAGAGAATGCCTGGCTTGGCCATGGAGCCACTAGAGAATTTGAAGCAGAGTGACTTGTCCAATTTATTTTTAGGAAGAACTTTTTGACAGCAGTGTGGAGGGTGGATTAGAGAGCCTGGAGGCAGAAAGACCAATTAGGAGGCTATTATGATAGTTCCATAGTTGCTTTCCAATTTATTAAATATCAAAACTCATAGTAAGAAATATATTGTATATTTATATTGTTAACCAGTAACACACAAACACACACACCCAAAGTCCATGAAACAATACAAAACCTTACTCAATGAAATAATACTTAACCTTACTAGAAACAAAGTACTCCGATTTCATTAGAAAACTCTGACACGAACCCACTGAGTTGATTCTGTGAGTCACCATGAGTCACAACTTTTTGTTTAAAAAACATTGGCCTAAGAGTATGGTGGGCAAAATAATGCCCCCCAAAGATGTTCATGTCCTGATCCCAGGAACCTGGGAATAGGTGACCTCACATGGCAAAAGGAGTTTAGCAGATTTGATTATGTTAAGATGGGGGGTTATCCTGGATTATCCAGGTGGGTAATCACAAGGGTCCTTACCAGGGAAAGAGGGAGGAGACAGAGAAGTGATGAGGGAGGCCGAGGCAGGCTGGTGCCGCTGGCCATCGCTGGCTTTGCAGATGGAGGAAGGGGCCACGAGCCAAAGAACACATTCCTCTAGAAGCTGGAAAAGGTAGGGAAGCAGATTCTCCCCTGGACACTCCAAAGGAATACAGCCCTGTTGACACCTTGACTTCACCCAGTGAGATCCACAGGACTTCTGACTTCCAGAACTGTCAGATAACAAATGTGTGTTGTCTTAAGCTGTAGAGTGGGTGATGATTCATTACAGCAACAATGAGAAACTAATACAGGAGGGAAATGAAGAGAGTCAGAATGAAGGCAGTGTCAATGTAGGGAGGGATGGACAAGAGGGGGCTTCATATTCTCGTCGGACCTTTCGGTCTGAGAGCTGTACATCCAGGTTATGTCCTAGGGCAGAGGGCCACAGCCCCAAAACAAACCCCACTTTTCCTTCTGCTAGTGTTTTCTATTCCCAGGAAAGTTAAAATGAATACCAAAGACTCAGATGGAGATAAAGGTTTGTTTTAAAACTCTTTGTTTCGGTGATATGACAGAATGGACTCGAGGCAGTGACTTGGAATGTGCTGTACACCTGAGATCCGGAAGATGAAAGGAGCCACCTGGATGGTTTCTTTACTTAGTCCTCGCTGCTTGAGCTGGTTAACCAAACCAGCATAGCTCACATAGGTGACTCCTGGGTGTAGCTAGAACTCACAAAGCAGAGCAAACAATGTTGATTTTTCTAGAAATGAAGAAACTGCTCCACGACAGAAGGGGTCATCCACCACACAGTGGAACTAAGAGATAAGTGATTTGTAAAATGGGCAGATGAGCAAATGAGTTAGTACAAGGGGGTGGGATCAGTTGTTGAGCACAGGACAGCAAATGAGCAACAAGACCTGGTAATAGTCACCTCATATATATAAGGTGATGGTCAACTCACATTTACAAGTTACTTGTCCTGAATGCACAAACCATCTGAAAAACAAATCTAACAAAAACTACAAAGCATGATTTAAAATCAATCACTGACAATAGCAATAGAAAACATAAGGTATCTAAGAAAAAAATCTTAAAATGCACATAGAAAATCATAAAATTTTATAGAAAGGCATAACAGGACCTAATAAATGAAAAACTATTCTGTGTGTGCATGGGGTGACTGTCTTAAAGATGCCAAATCTCTCCCAAATTATTCTATCAGTTCAGTGCAATGAAAATCATTATGTTAATGATGCTGTGTGCACTCACATGCCTGCCTTTGTGCCCATACACACGTGTGTGTAACTTAACAGGATAACTGAAATATGGGTGTGCAAGAGCACAGGATCAAGAACCACCGGGGCTCTTGGAAGTCTCACCCTCCCAGATGTCATCCCTTGTCATTAGGCTGTGTCAATAGGACTGTGAGGTATACAAATGTTGCTGGGCCATCTTTAACAATGGGACACAAGGAGGACTTCGCTCAAAGGGGCCTTGCTAGGTTCCTCCCTGTCCATCACACGCTAGTTCTGTTAAACTGTAGTATCTGTGATGATGGCTCCTTCCTGGAGCAGGTCCTCTATCTGACTTCTTTTAGGCAATTAAGGGGAAGATCAAAGATTCTTTCTGAGCCTTCTGTGTCTTAAAATAACCAGCTTAAAATAACCAATATCCCAAAAATTTCTATTTTGACGTGGCAAACTCTGCTCCCCCCCACAAGCCTTGTCCCTACCCTAACCCGAACAGTGTCCCTAACCCGAACTCTAACACTGTCCCTAAACTTATCCTAACACTGTCCCTAACCATAACCCTAACCCTAACCCTAAACCTAACTCTTTACCTTCCTTAACCCTAAACCTGTCCCTAAACCTAACTCTTCACCTGTCCCTAACCCTGTCCCTAATCCTAACCCTGTCCATGACCCAAACCCTAACCCTACCCTACTCTGTCGCTAACCAAGCCCTAATCTTGTCCCTATGCGAACCCTAACAATGTCCCTCGCTTTGACGCTAACACTGTCCCTAGCCCTAACCCTAATTCTAAGGTTAATTCTAACCCTTGCTTCCTCTAAGGCTGTGTTTGCCCAACTCTCCATTCTCCCCACCCATCACTCCCCATGTACCGCTGGGCTCTAGACAAAGCAAAGTTTTATGCTGTTTCCTGATTACAATAATCTCCCCTTATCCATGGTTTCTCTTTCTGTGGTTTCAGTTACCTGCGGTCAACCATGATCTGAAAATATTAAATGGAAAATTCTAGAAATAAACAATTCATAAGTTTTAAATTGTGTTTTGTTCTGAGTTAGCATGATAAATTCTTGTGCCATTGGGCTCCATCCTGTCACAGTATCACAATGCTTGTGTTCAGGTCACCCTTATTTTAATTAATAACGGCCTCAAGCCACAAGAGCCATGATGCTGGAAATTCAGACATGCCACAGAGAAGCCTAAAGTGCTTCCTTTAAATGAACAGGCATGGGCCTGCTAGGTTCCTCCCTATTACTCAGTAGTTCATATTAAACTGTAAAACAGAGTATATGTAGGGTTTCAGGCATCCACTGGGGTCTTGGAATGTATCCCCATGGATAAGGGGCGATGCTGTATTTCTTGTCACAGATCCATGCCTTAAATCTGATTAAGCTGCCCCCTCCCTCCAATGCCTTCCCTCTAGATCCCCACCTGGAAAACTGTCCATCCTCCCAGATTCATTTTATGTCATCTCCAGTATTCTCCAAGGTAACGCTTCTCAAACTTTAATGAGCTTAAGAGTCATCCTCAGGTCTTGTTAGAATGCAGGTTGGTTGGAGGCGGGGGGGCAGGCATTCCGCATTGCTAACAGGCTCTCCGGTGATGCCCATGGGCATCTGAGGACCACATTGTGAACAGCCAGGCCCTCATGAGCCCCCCACCCTTTCTCCTAGACAAAGTCAGGAGCTCCCTGTTCTGCACCCCTGACAGTAGTCATTGTTCTGGGGCTGTTTTCCATGTCTGTCTTCCTTACAAAACTCTTAAGGGTGGTAACCCCAC
The DNA here is from genome assembly GCF_001890085.2 of Hipposideros armiger. Lineage (NCBI taxonomy): Eukaryota > Metazoa > Chordata > Mammalia > Chiroptera > Hipposideridae > Hipposideros > Hipposideros armiger. The sequence continues at coordinate 1,039,798 of NW_017731817.1, read as the reverse complement.
CCTGACTTCATTGTACTGCCCTCACCCAGGATCCATTTACTGAATCTTTGATACATTCCAATGTTGAAAGTATGATTGTATTTTGCACCTCAGGTGAAACCTTATTAAATCTGTTCAAACACTACTGTTTAAGCTATGTTTTTAACTCAGGCCAGTGGCAGCAGGTAGGGAGAACAGTAAATGCACATTGTATGACGATCAGGCCTGAGTAAGCGCCTAATTACAGAGGGGAATGGAAGCTCTTAAATGTGTTCAGAACCCTCAGGGTGAAGAATGCTTGGGAGATGGCAAGATGTGGTTACTTAGTCACCGGACATGGATCTTGCTCTAAGCACTAAAGATGGCTTAAGGGAGGGTTTGCGATCTGTCCTAAGAAATGCGCCCTCTCAGAGCAGGAAGTTTAAAAGGGCAAAGAAAGGGCTGGCTGGTGGTTAACTCCAACGGTCTGTGTAAGGTTCCCGCCCTCTCTCTGCGGGTCCTGTGGGTGGGCGTGACCCCGCCCTGCTCTACCTGTCAGCTTAGCAAGGGAGATGGAGTCCAGCTTGGCTCTCACCTGCCTGCTCCATTCCAATCCTGGCTCTGCTAATTGGCAGCTAAGACACCTTGAGCAACTTATTTCACCTTTTTGGACCTATGGGTGCCAGATTCCACAAAGTATTGCGAAGTTATACATGCAAAATGTAAGGCATATTTACACTGAAAAATAGCCCTTGTTTATCTGAAATTCAAATGTAATTGGGTATCCAGTATTTTATCTGGCAAACTTACCTGGGTCTCACTTTATTTCTACAATGGGGATGATAAGTACCAACCTCGTAAGGTTGTGAGGATGAAATAATTTAAGAAACAGAAGGTGCTTAGCACAGAACCTTGCTCAGAGTAAGTGTTCAGATAAGGGCGTTTATTGCTCACTCACCGTTACTGTTGTCCACGTCTCTTGCCAGAACCATTACACCAAGTTCTAACTGGCCACTCTCATTCCAGTTCCTTCTCCCTCCCACCTTCTCTCACGTGGCTTCTAGAGATATCACTTGAAAATAAAAATCTGATCATGTAGTTTAAATCCTACTTAAAATCTTTTAATGCAAAACACTAATTTGAAAAGATATTTGCACCCTTATGTTCATTGCAGCAGTACTAGTAATAGCTAATATATGAAAGCAACCTAGGTGTCATCAATAGATGAATGGATAAAGAAGATGTGATACATATATACAATGGGTATTACTCAGCCATAAAAAAAGAATGAAATCCTGCTATTTGCAACATACATGGACCTTGAGGGCATTATGCTAAGTTACATAACTGTGAGAGAAAAATAAATATTCATTGTGTATTTAAGTTACTAAGTTTGGGGACAATTTGTTACAAAGCAATTAGATAACTTATACAGAAACAGTGGGGCAAGTACAAAAAAAATCACTTCAAATCTTATAATTCCTACATAACTTCATTATAACTTGGATAGAATCCCTAATTTTTACACTTAAGCACACTTAAACTAAACATATGTGTAGTTTTACAACATAAAACTGGGGTCATAATGTAAGTTCATTTTCGTATATGACAATTTCCCGCTTAATATATAAGCAAATTGTAGATAATTTACCCACATCCTTAGAAAATTCTTGAGAAACGTTAAATGGAATGGCTTCATAACATCATATGAAGTGAGTGATTCATAACTGCGCCATCGTTTTAGGCATTTGAGTTGTTTCCACATTTCTGCTATTATAAATATTACCATAGTTAATATCTTGGAGAGAGACAGCGAATTGCTGAGACCACCGTTTTGGAACTCACTCTGCAAAGTCTGGTTCTGCCCCTCCCTACAACAACTGTGAGTGAGTTCCTTAATGTCTGTGCTTTGTTTCCTTCATCCATAAAATAAAGAATGACGTGCCTTTGCTGGCACTTGTTATTATTTTTTTACTGTGGTAAAATGTACATAACCTAAAACTTTTGACCATGTTGACCATTATTAAATGTCTAGTTCATTAAGTGGCATTAAGACCATTCACATTGTTGCTGAACCATCACCACCACCCATCCCCAGAACTTTTTTCATCTTCCCCTAATTCCAGCAAACTCTACCACCATGGGGTGGGAAGTGTGGAGGACACACACTTTCTTTTGCGGGAATGAAAATTTCTGGAATTAGATAGTGGTGATGGTTGTACAATCTTGTATAAATATCTAGTAAACCACAGACTTGTACACATTAAAATAGTGAATTTTGTGGTGTATGAGGTTTTTGTTTTTGTTTTTAAAGATATAGAAAGAAGAAATGCTTTTCAATTCACTTAATGAGGCCTGCATGTCACTGTGATGGTCTTTTGATGTGTTGACTTGGCTAGGCTTCTGTCTGCAGTCATTCAAACTCTAAGTTTGTCATGTAGGCATTTTGTGGACACAATTAGTCCATAGACGTTGACTTTAAGTAAGGGCGATTATGTGAGCTACTCTGGGTGAGCCTGACTCAATCAGTCGAAAGGCCTTAAGAGCAGAGCTTTTGCTTCCCTGAGGAAGAAATCCCCCTGTGGATACAGCCTCGGCTCAGGCCAAGTTCCAGCTGCCCCTCCTGATGGCCGTATGGATCTCACACTTGCTTCATCTGTCCCCACAATATTCCTGACACCAAATCTCTTAATATACCTCCTGGTTCTGTTTCTCTGATACAACCTTGAACAACATCAAAACCAGAAAATAATGTTACCAAAAATCAACAAATGAACACATAACTAAAATTACAGACCAATATTCCTCATAAACAGAAACACAAAAATCCTGGTCAAATAGTAGCAAATCAAACTCAGCAATATATATATGGACAACAGATCTCGAGCAGCTGGGGTTTATCCCAGCAGTGTGAGATTGGGTTATTATTTTAATAATTAATTAATGTAATTCATCTCATTAGCAAAATAAAGAGAAATGTCATTTCATAGTAGAATCCAAAAAAAAAAAAAAGCATTGACAAAACTCAACACCTGTTCATAATTAAAAAACACAAACTCTCAGCAAACCAGGAGTAAAAGGCATTTCCTCAATCTGTGTATTACTTTGCTTGGGCTGCCGTAGCACAGTACCACGACTGGGAGCTTGGACAATAGAGGTTATTTTATTTTCTCACAGTTCTGGGGGTGAGAAGTCCAAGATCAAGATGTCAACAGGGATGGTTTCTTCCACGGCCTCTCTCTTTAACTCTTGGAAGGCTGTCTTCTCTCTGTCTCTTCACACAGTCTGCTCTCTATGCCTCTGTGTCCTAATTTCTTCTTCTTGTAAGAACACTAGTCGTATTGAATTAGGACCCACTCCAACAATCTCAGTTTAGCGTAATCACCTCTTTAAAGACCCATCTCCAAATACAGTCACATAGCTGGGGACTTCAACATATCAATTGAGCTGGGGGAGCCCTGTTCAGCCCATGGCAATCTAATAAAAGATATCTATGAAAAACTTAAGTTAACATCATATTAATGATGCGAAATTGAGTGTTCCCCCTAAAACGGGGTAAGGTAAGGCTACCACTCTCACCACTTCTTTTCAACACAATACTGCAGGACCTAGACAGTGCAACAAGGGAAAGCATAAACAGTGTAAAGTAAGAAGTAAAAATCTCTCTAGTCACAGTTGGTATGATTGCATACACAGAAAATCCCAAGGAATCTACCAAAAAAGTGTCTAGAAATAATAAGCAAATTTAATAAGGTTGCAAGATACAAAGGTAATATTAAAAAATTAGGTGTATTTTATCTATTAACAAAGAACAGTTGGAAAATGAAAGTTAATAAAGCCACACTATAATTGCATCAAATCATGAAATATTTAGAGATAAATGTAATGAATATGTTCAAACCTCTACATTGAAAAATACATGTATTTCTGAGAGAAATTTAAAAAGATCCAAATAAATAGAAAGAGATGCCATGCCCATAGATTGGAAGTCCATATTGTTATGATGTCATTTCTGCCCACATTGATCTATAAGTTCAGTGAAATCCCATTCAAACCCAGGAAGGCTTTTAATATAGAAATGTCCAAGTTCACTTTAAAATTTATAAAGAAGTGCAAAGGACTTAGAACAGACAAACAATTTTGAACAAGATTCAAAAGTTACTATAAATTAGCTATATACTATAAAATAATAGCAATTCTGAGCAAGATTTCAAGGGTTACTATAGAGGTACATTAATTAAGAAAGCATGGTATTGACAGAAAGATATATTTATGTACCAACAGAATGAAATATAGTCCAGAAACAGACCCAAAATTGCATGGTCAATTTGTATTCACTATAGCTGCCAAAGCAATTCAGTGGGGAAAGGAAAGTCTTTTCAACCAATGGTGTTGAACAACTAGATGTCCACTTAGACAAGATAAATTTTGACCCCCAAATTAATTATGGATACAAACCGAAATGGAAACGCCAAAACTATAAAGCTTTTAGAAGTATGCATAGGAGAGTATCTTTGCAAACAGAACAGGCAAAAATTACGTAGATGAGACACAGAGAACACTAATCAATGTTTGAAAACATGGGTGAACTGGGTGATTTGGACTTTATGAAATTAAAATGTTCTACTCATCAGAAAGCACTACTGTGGGCAGCTGGGTGGTTCAGTTGGTTAGAGTGTGTGCTCTTAGCAACAAGGTTGCTGGTTCTACTCCCGCATGGGACGGTGGGCTGTGCCCCCCGCAACTAGATTGAAAACGGCACCTAGACTTGGAGCTGAGCTGCGCCCTCTACAACTAAGATTGAAGGACAACAACTTGACTTGGAGCTGATGGGTCCTGGAAAAAACACATTGTTCCCTAATAAAGTTTAAAAAAAAAAGTATTACTGAAAAAATTAATAGGTAAGCTATAGATTGGGGAAAATGTTGCAATATATATAAATATATCTGACACAAGATTTGTACTTAGAAGATAACAAGAACTCCTGCAATTCAATAATAAAAAGGCTAACGAGCTCCTACCTCAAGCTAGTGCGCAGACCGCGTCGGAGCCAAGCCCAGTTGGTCAGGATGATCACAGACGTGCAGCTCGCCATCTTCACCAACATGCTGGGCGCGTCGCTCTTCCTGCTTGTCGTTCTCTATCACTACGTGGCCGTCAACAGTCCCAAGAAGCAGGAATGAAAAGTGGCGCTTTCTCAGCCCAGGGTTCCAGGACATAGTCTGAGGCAAGATGGAGGGTGTGAGAGGCCTTCACACTTCACTTCATCCCTTCTACCCGTCACAACATACGAAGCAACTACACCTGGATTTTTTTCAAACAACTTTTATTTCCTCGAAGTCTTCCTTAGCCCTATGGAACAAGAAGCTGCCACTGAGTAGGACCCAGTATAGGGGCTGCTTTCTTTTCTACTCCATCCCCCACAATATAAAAATATAGATTTAAAACAATTAATTAATTAATTAAAAAGGCTAACGACCCAGTAAGTGAATAACTGATTTGATTAAGACCCTGAGTGCACAGTTCACCTTATATGTCTCTTAAGGTGAAGAAATGCAAGTTGAACTATACTGAGGAAAATCCACTCCATCATTAATAAGGCTGCCCAAGGTTTTTAAGAGAAAATAGCCACATAAACTCAAAGTACAGTGTCACTATCAGCAATCTCTGGTTCATTCTGTTAAGGGCCTACAAAGAGCTTTGGAAAGATGACCCAGATAATCCTCAGTTTCCTTATGACACAGGTGAAGGACTTCAGCCTAATCTCACAAAAAACACAGAAAAGCCAGTGGCTGAGCAGCAGGCATTTTAGCTCTGGGCAGATAGACAGATGCCTCTGTCCGCTGAGCCAGTCCCGGGTTTGTATACCCTTTCGGATGAACACACCCATCTGCTCACTCAGCAGAGCGTTACTAAATAAGGCCTCTATCTCAGTGAAAGTCAGGGCTCTCTCTTCAGAGGTGCGGCCTGCCCACTGCCCCAGGTGCCTCTAGTGACTCACTTCCTGTCCCAGGCTGGCTCCAGCATGTGGCCAAGACCCCAGGGTCTCCCTGCCTCTGGTTCTGGGCCACAACCGCTCCCTGGCCTCTTTTAGTCTTCTCAGCCCCACCAAAGCCCTCCGGGGTGCATTCCTCTCCATGGCTCCCATCCTACCTTCAATGGCCCTTTGTTGCTAGAGTAATAGTCAAGTCCCATTTGCTGACCCCAGTCTAAACACGCTGTGCTTACAAAACTTGCACTGTCATTCTGGCCCTGGGGCCTGTTTCTGCTGTTGCCTCACTTGGGAAGGCTTCTGGTTCTCCTCCAGCTCTCAATGCCCACCACACCCATGCAGCCTGTCCCTCCTCCCAGCACACTTCTCCTCTGCACCCCTTGAACTTTTCAGTGTACATTGCTTAACAGGACTCATCACAACTTCACCCTCCTTGAGGTGACAGACAACTTGTACACATGTAAATAAGACAACTCATGAGGCATTATGAAGAAAAAAAGAGGCTACTACCTCCTGACTTGCTAATGACAGACATGTGGCGGGATTTAGACGGCACAACCTCTGAGTTGAGGCCTGAGTGATGGTATGGAGCCAACCTTGCAAAGATCCCAGGAAGACTGTCTCTGGCAGGAGGCATGGGATGTTCAAAGGTCCTCGGGGAGTAACTTGGTCTTTGGAGGGAAAGGAAGCAAAACAGAGTGACTAGGGGTGGGGAGTGAGTAGGTAGCTGGCCAGGTCAGTTCCCGCAGGATTGTATGGGAGGTAAGGAGAGGCGGGCTTCATCAGATGTTCCACATGCCACACTGGGCGATTTTGTAGGAATGAAATGAATTCCAGTTCAGAGGACACAACAAGAGACCTGCAGACCGAGAAGGCAATAGTCAGACAGCCTCCGAGGTGTCCAGGACTATTGTTAGGAGATGAAGCAGAGAATGTTGTAATAACGTCATTCCTCCTGGCTCCTTATTTCTAGAAAATCAGCCTTGCATTTTATGTGAATGAGACCATCAAGAGAAAGGCCATGTCTCTGAGTGACTGAAAAACATATTTGTAATGACAAACGGGCTAGAACAGGGAGGAGTTCATGGGGTGGAGGTGACTGCCATCCAGTAGCCCTGAGATTCAAGGAGTCAAATAAGGGGTATGACCAGTGAATTTGCTTCCTCTGAATAACAACTGTAACAAGAACTTATAGAACAGACACACTGTGAGCCAGTTAAGGAGTAAAATATTAAGCGGTTTACCTGGAAAATTTACAACCTTCACAACTGTCATTTTTCATATGAAGCTCAGAGAGGCTAAGGAATTTGCCCACCGGCACACACTTGGTCAGTGGTCCATCTAGGATTCAAACCCAGCCTGATTTGGAGTCTAAGGTCCCAACCTCTGTGCCAGGCTGTCAGAGCTGGTACCCTTCTTGTGTCTGTCCCAGGCCCTCACAGAGCCGGCCTGTGTTCCTTCAGGGCTGCTCCCTGGGCCTGGCCGCTGCCCCGAGGCTGGGCCTGTCCACACAGTAGCCCTCTCGGCCATACTCACAGCACCCAGTCTGGTCATGTGATTCCATCAGAACTCAACAGTCCTATTACCCTCATCATTAACCAATGTACTAACCATACACCAGTGATAATGGAACATCATTCGAGAAAGGACATTTCAAGGCCACCACAGACTAATTGTCCAAAAAGGACTCTGATACAGACTAATCCTGTTTATTTAGAAGACTTCAGAAGACTTCTTTTTTACTGTTTTTTTGTTTTTGTTTTTTTTCCCCTGAGCTTTTGACCATTCAAGCTTAGCCCCAACACCTGAATTAGGTGGCTGTTGTCCACCCACAGGGCTTCATCCTCTCAGTCCCCCTGGAAGTATCACTTCTTAATATTTCAGTTCTCTTAGCTTCCAGAGTCTCCCTCATTTGATTTCACCAGTGTAATAGAAGGAAATCACAGATACCTCAAGCCCTATTCATTACACTTTCTCTAGGATTTTATTTGACATTATTGCAAGCCTCAGAATATTATGAAACATCATTTAAAACTTTAGATGGAGTCTACGGCTCAACCTTCTCCACAGGTTTCCATGGATAACCCTAATTATCGGCTCTGCTTTTCTCATTGTCTGCTTTGTATGCCAACCGAAACTCCATTTTACGTGTGATCACCATTTCGGATGTGAGGAAGCTGCCTGATACTAACATTTTGTAGACTAAGTTTTCCTATTCCGATATGTCTCTCTTTATTGATGAGGATCTTATTCTTCTAGTATCAAAGAGTACAGATGACCTCCAATCAATTACTTCCAGTATAACCAAAAAGAAAAAATAATAAACCAGTCAAGTCCCATAATTACGTAATAATGCAGTGAGGCCTGTAGCCTCCTCACTAAAAACAGACAAACAAACTAGCAAACAAACAGAATTTCCAATACCATAAATTACTCAGTTCCCTTAATCCATTAAACTTAAATATAATTTCTACCTCGTCATCTTTCAAAATATTTGAAACTACCATCACCTCCATCAACAGTCCTGAAGGAAACATCCTCAGGACACTTACAGTAGAAACTCAAACCTCAGGATGTGGCTCGGTAGCCATAGACATTGTAGAACCAAAATCCACCAACATTCCCCTCAAATAAACTTAAAAACTATTAAACCTAGAAACGATCTACACAAATTTCTTGCAATATCACAACCAATTCCACCACTAGCCCATCAAGCCTAGCCCCCATAAATATGTGAAAGTTTTTAAGAAAACCTTATGAAACTATTCCAAAAGCAATAATTAAAATGAATACATGTCATCATTTTCTCACAGGGAATTTAACCATGATGGTTGTGTTTTAACTATTAGAACATTAATGACTAACATCTGAAAATCCCACCCACTAATCAAGATTATCGTCAATTCATGTCTTGATCTATCAGCTCCATCAAATATCTCATATGATGAAATTTTGGCTCCCTCTTAGGAATCTGCTTAATTTTACAAATTCTAACAGGGCTGTTCCTAGCCATGCACTACCCATCAGACACGATAGCTGCCTTTTCATCTGTAAGCTGAGATGTAAATTATGGGTGAATCATTCGGTATTGACATGACAGCTCAGCATCTATATTTTTTATCTGCCTGTTTATTCATATAGGACAAGGCCTACACTACAAATCTTTCTAGAAACATGAAATAGTGGAATCATCCTATTATTCACAGTAATAGCCACAGTGTTCATAGGTTATGTCCAACCTTGGGGACAAGCATCCTTCTGAGGTGACACAGTCACTTCCAGTCTCCTCTCAGCTCATCCTAATATGGGCACTAGCCTAGTCGAAAGGGGCTGAAGGGAAGTGTCAGCTGAGAAGCCCAGTTCCTGGCCCTTCCCTTAGCTCCACTCATCATCTTGGCCCTAGGATTAGTCATCTACTATTTCTCCATGAGACCAGACCTAATAACCCTTCAGGAGCCTCATCTGACATGGACACGATTCCATTTCACCAGCATTACGCAACGGAAGACATCCTAGGACTCATATTCCTAATCACAGTACTATCTATTTTAGTCCAGTTTTCACCCGGAAATCCAGGCAATTATACTCCAGCCAATCCCCCCAACACTTCCCCACACATAAGCCAGCATGTACTTTCTTATTCCCTGAGGTGCCAGCCTCCACAGTTAGGGCTGGCAGCCAAAGCAGAAGATAAATCTAGGATTGGCAGTGCCAGACCAAACCCTCTTTGTGTTCCCCTTGGCGGAAAGGTGAGGAAATTGTGGTTTTCATGAACAAATTCACCCTGGCCTCTTTTGACTCCACACTCAAGCACAACCAACTTTCTCTGGAATCTGCGTACGTAGCTGCTGAGATGGTAACCATGGCGGGAGAAGTTCCCCACACTTTTTGTTGAAGTAGCTCCTGTCTGTGAGTTGATGTGGTTATTAAGGCTGAACAGCTAGTCTGAGAGGAGGCTCTGGGTCAGTTAGGCCCTCACACGTGCTTTTTCACACACAATGACAGAACTGGTCAGCAAAGGAGGTTTAAAATAAGAGTGAGATGGGTCAGTAAGGGGGTCCTTGATGCAGGCAGTTTGCCCCAGGAGGTCCCAGGGGTTGGCTCTCCTTGAGAAAGTTTGCACCCTCCAGAGGCTGGCACCACATGGCAGGCCTGGGACGCTGATGTGCGTTGTTGGTGCAGTGGGTTGAACTGTGGCCTCAAGAGATATGTCCAAGTCCTAACCCCCTGCACCTGTGAATGTGGCCGTATTTGGGAAAAGTGTCTTTGCAGATGTAACTGAGTTTAGGATCATGAGATGAAATCATCTTGGGTTTAGGGTGGGTTGTAAGTCTACTACCAGGTATCCCTATGAGAGTAGCAGAGGGGGATCTGACACCCAGACACAAAGGGGATGAGGCCACCTGAAGATGAATACGGAGACTAGAGTGATGTGGCCACAAGCCAGGAAACACTGGAGCCACCAGAAGCTGGAAGAGGAAAACAGGAAGTCTCCTCTAGGGCCTTCAGAGGGAGTGTGGCCCTGCCGACACTTGGTTTTGGACTTTTGGTCTCCAGAACTGTGAGAGAATACATGTCTGTTGTTTTAGGCCACCCAGTCTATAGTCACTTGTGAGGGCATCCCAAGGAAACTAAGAGAGGAGGCTGCAACTCCTTGTCTTGGGGCCTATCTGACTGGTTACACTCAGCCCATCTCCAGCCCCAGAGTACAGGGTAACCTATTTACAATGAGAAATGCAACCAAGAAAAGGAGGCCCCCGCCTGCCCAGTGCATTGTCCCCCTGCAGGCAGAGCCCCAGGGCAAACAGTCCAATGCTGGCAGTGGTCCGTTTTCTGGAAGGTCGCCTGGCTCAGGCACTGGGAAGTACCCCCTTCTCCAAGCCAGACACCAAGGACAGCCTTGCTGGGCAGTTCCGGGAGGTTTCGGAGCCCCTCCCTCCCACTGGGGCTCATGGCCAGCCTGGCTTCCCTGGCATCCTCTCTCCTTACGGGGCCTCAGGCCTACAGTCATCTGGGGGTTCCACTGCCCTTCTCTAAGCGGCACAATCAGGACCCTGCTCCACAGGCCAGTTTTCCTTCTCAAGCCACCTTGAGTTTTGGATGATTCCAATTTCTTTGGTCACATGTTTACCGACAATTTCCAGAGACAACAAATCCCACTCTTTATGTGTGGATTTTTCCAGTTTCACTCTAAGAACAATTTCTAAGTTTTTGAGGAGGCAGGGAGGCACCCCATGGTTGGGACTCCACACTCATTGGCAAGGTGGCAACAAGGTTTCACTAAGGTCTACAAGCATGAGCCAGAGCTGGTCTTTCCTGAAGTGAGCTGAGCAGCCACAAACAGAACGCCTAAGTTTGGGGCTTCCTCCAACTCTAAATAAAGGGCGAGACTTTGAAGGTCTTCCCCCTTTCACATTAGCTCTGACATCCTAGGATTCTGTGGAGCTTGTCCCAGAAGAATTGAAACAAGGAAGAACAGGTTCACATGTGTTCTCAATACCTGCAGCTATAGAGAAGCCCAAACCCACAGGAAAAAGTAAACTTTCAGATCCTCTCCCTCGTCAGCTCCCCTCTGCAGTAACCAGCCCTTTGTCACGTGCTGCCCTGAGGGACTCACTTGTTTGTATGCTTGTCCTTGAGTGACCTACCAGGAGACAGACTGCTGCCTGCAGGGGGTGCCTGAGGACCTCTGTGCTGGGCCACTGACCCCACAGGGAGTGAGCTAGGGGCATCACTGAGTCTTCCTTGTTTGCTGGCCCCACATCCATCCTGACTGCCCTCTTCTTGGCAGGCTTCTTTGACCCCGAGGAAGACAGGCAATGAAACTGAGATCTTGGGTTAGAGGAAGACTTAGAAACATGGATGTGAAAAAGCAGAAAACCACCTGATGAATCTGCTTCATCACAGGCTCTCCAGCTCAGTGTCACTCAGTTCTGGACTCACCTCTCTGCCCCACAGTCCCATCTGGACCTCCAGGTGTCAGATGGACACTGGCGACGTGGCCTCTGCAGGGCTTGAGCTCTGAGGTTCCACACCTGCCCTGTGTTGGGGGAGGGGGGTGGCTCTCTTAGAAACCCTCCTCCTTGTGAAGCTGGTTGGGCTCACGCTGTCAGCACTCAGCTCTGACCAATGCAAAGACCACTGGGTGGCTTATGGGAACTTCTGTGTCATTCTGGTATCTGAGACAGACCAGACAAAGGCCACAGACCTAGCCTAAGAATGTATATATTCAGATGTAGTCTGAGAATAATAATAATATGGTCCCTCTGAGATCTACTTTTCCTAGACTCACCCATTCATTTACTCCATTTGAGAAGCATTTATTGTGGTCTCCCCTGAGCCATGCATTGAGCTGGACACTTGGCGATAGTCGGATGAACAAAATTCACAGACATCCTGCCCTCGACCCGAGGGCTTGGCTTTCCTTTCCCCGATGCTGAGGGAAGGCCCACACAGGGCAAGAGGTGTCTCCTCCCTGTCCCGAGGGTGTGGACACTGGGGTTCAGAGCCTGCCCCAGCTCCCACGCCTGAACATCCCATCTCTGCCTCTAGTCTACCATGAGCCTAAACCTCTGTCCCTCCCACATCACCTACCATGGGCCCTGGCCCTAGCCTTGCTCTTTCAAGAGCACAGCACCCTCTGCTGGTGACAGGACCCAGTGCCCCAGCCTCAGGCTGGGACACCTCCCTGCACTGGCAGCCTTTCCTGCCCATCTGGCCCTATGAGTGGCCCACCTCTCCACCCATCCATCCATGCACCCCCACAGCCACTGCAGAGTGCCAGGCACCACTCTCGAGGTTGAGGGTATCAACGTAAACAAGTTAAATTTTCTTCTCATAAATTTTAAATCCAACCCCCTTCCCTTGAATGAGGATCCCAGTGCTGGTAGGTAGGCTGGGAATGAGGTTCCTTCCTGGTCCACAGTCTCTTTCACAGGACCTGGGCTGAGGGGTCATCCCGTCAAAAGGACCTTTCATGGTTGTCCTTTGCTTCCTAGCGTTCCCGACCTAAGTGGGCAGATCTGTGCCCGCGCTGACCCTGGGCTCCATGTGGGATAATGGGTTAATTCCTCTGGGGGCACAAACCTCTATCCCCGACCCTACCCCCACCCTCATCCTGGAACTGCTTCCTCTCCCCACAAATGGGGACCCCCTGGCAATGGGCATGACTGAGTAAGTCCCACTCAGAACCTTGGCCATTTCCCTCCAGCCGACCATTGTTACTTTTAAGGCACCTGCCCGTCTCCACCTTGAGGGTGCTGGCCCCCACCAACACCCTACACTATTTAAAGGTCAACCCTCACACCTTGATTGTCAGCAGTGACCATGGGAAACCTCACACTGTTTTCCTTGCTCTAATAAGCCTCATGAAAATGCAGGAGTCATGTGCAAGGGGCTCTTTAGAGGCCAACCAGAATTACCACACCCCTCAAAACGAATAATCAGCCTCTTTGTGCAGAGACCAGCGCTTAAAGCATAGAGTGCCCCGCTGGCAGAAAGACAGATCACATGCTTTTTTGTTGTTCCCTTCTAGTATTTCTGTTGAGATATATATATATATATATATATATATATATATATATATATACACACACACACATATATATATACATATGTATATATACATAAATATATATATGTATATATATATATATATTTTTTAACTTTTGTTTTAATATAGCTGCTTTACTGAGCTATAATGCGTATGCCATACAATTCACCCATTTAAAGTGTACTCGTACAATTCAGTGGTTTTTAGTATATTTCCAGTCTCCATCATCATCACGATCAACTTTAGAACATTTTTTTCTCACCCCAAAAAGAAATCTTATGCCCATTAGGAGTCATTTCCCGTTTCTCACCAAGCACCTCCAGCCCCTGGCAACCACAACTCTACTTGTCGCCATGGATTTGCCTGTTCTGGACAATTCATATAATGGAATCATGTAATACATGGACTTTTTTTGTATGGCTTCTTTCACAAAACAAGTTTTTGCTCCTTATTTCATTTTCACTTTCATTAGAGTGATAATATAATTTATCACCCACTGGGACACTTGAGAGTGACAGTGTGTCCCAACTACCCTGTGACACATGGTGTAAACCAGGCCATCCTGGCTCACCTGGCCAAGATGTGGACATCTTTCCCTGAGCTGAAGGTGGTTAAATATCCCACACCTCACACTCACTCTGAAACTGTCTGCCTCCTCCTCTCAAAATCAAAATTGCCAAATCTCCCTCACTAACCGTGGGCCTCTCTGGGAACCGGAGTTAATTTACTCCTGGAGTCCCTAATGCTCTGTTTACAGCCACAGCTTGCTTATGAGTTATGGGAGAAATAAGACTGATTTCCCCTAAGGAGACGATTTCTCATTTTGGAAGCATGGAATGTAACTGCATGGTGTGCAAATGGCAGAAGAAAGCAGACACAGAAAACAGAGCCATTGTGACAAATGTGAACGGGATGTCACAAACTAAAGGCCATCAGAATGAGACTTAATTGGATGGGTCACGCATCTCAGCTCTGAAAAGGGCAGCATAATTATTCATTGTCAGGCTGTTAAGTGCACCCGGCTCAGTGTCATCTCTCACTGCGGCGGTCTCTCCCAAGCTCTTTTTGATATTCTTGGAAAATGTTTTCAGTGTTTGTAAGAAAATGTTATAATTTTTTTCATTATGAGTATCTGTTGGGCAGAGATAGAAGTCATGCCTCTTTGACAATATCCTCTCCTGACCAACAGTTTTTCTAACCCCCGGTTCCCTCCTCCCTCTGTGCTGCAGTAAGGTGCTATCAGATAAGGAGATCTCTCTGTCACCAAGCATGTCATTGTCATCAACACTTCTGATGACACACCACCACACACAAGACGCTCTGCCTTGTGCCACTGGGGCTGCCAACCAAATACATTTAAGCTGCCCTGGCATGCTACAGGCAAAAGGAACAATTATGTATAGTGACTAAGATGTCATCGCGTCCCGATCGTTGCTCTGCTCACACACCTGCCTCAGCCTTGAGCCTAAATTCTCTGAGGAACCGCAAGATTTTTCTGACTTGTTTGTGTTCTGGATTCAGTGACAAGGCCCATTGGGGGCTACCTGACACATGTGGTCAGGACTGCCTGATGGTGTGGAAGTCGATTTGGGTTCCTGCTATTCGGGCTCCTGCAGGACTTGCCCTGGGAGCCAGACGCCGGGTCTAGACGCTTCTGAGCCAAGGAGGCCCCTCACGCCAGTCCAATTCCGGCCTCACATGCAAATGTGCTCCTCTGCTCTCTCAGGCAGCTTTTGTTTGTGTGTGTTTCATGTCTGAGCTCATCCATCTGGCTCCCCTGCTGTCACCTTTCCTTCTGTTTCCACTCACCAGTCTCAATTTGTCTTCCAGCTCTTCCAGATCCAATTACGCTATAGACAGATTAAGTCAATTTCTAGGCCAGATGCTCAAACACATCCTTTTCTGCATTAAAAATAATCAAAGTAGGCTCCCAGCCAGCTGTGGGATTTTACAGACCCTTAAAATTCTAGGAGAAATCCACAGAAACTTTTCTGATCCTGGAACAATTCTCAAATTCATTCCTGGGGGGCAGGGCAGGGGGGAGGCATTAGTTTCCTGTGAGTGTGGAAAACATCTTAGATGTTGGTCGGAGTCCCAGTCCCTCACTGGCCTGGACCACCTGGTGCAATTCTTCGCTGACAGCGTTCCTCACCAGCTGGTCACACACCACTGCTGGGCAGCGTCCTCGCGTGGGAAAGGCCACACAGCATTTGTCCCCCCATCTCTGAAGCCTGGGAAGCAGGGGGTTTCTTGTCAGTGCTGTGCTCCCCCAGTTAGTTGCATCTGTTCATACAGATGCCTCCACAGTTTCAAAGTATGTAGCGTGCTGCAGATAGGACCATCGCCTCTTGCCTCATCTTAAAGTTCCAGGAAAGAGACTGCTGATGTAATGAGCATGGCATTCCAGGGAGAAAAGAGCTTCTGCCATCAAGTCACCAGGAAAGAAAACCGAGTCATTAACTGGAGCTCTGAGAGTGCTTGCAAGGCACGTGGTCGTACCACTGGGAAACAACGCAAATGCTCCAGGGAGCCTTGCTAATGGGAGAGCTGTCACTGGCAGGTCCCTCCTTGCCACTCGTTCTCACACCAAGGTCTCCCCTGGCTTCTTGGACAGGAAAGCAAGGCTCCAAATCCAGAATGCCAAAGGACTGACGTCCACCCCAGGGATCTCAGTGAGATGGGGCAGAGGTGAGGCCCAGGAATCTGCATTGTGAACAAGCAGCCAAGTGAACTGGATGCAGGGGTCACCACATGCAAAGTGCTGGCCACACGGTGGCGCGGACTCCCTTTGTGCCCTGGATTCTTAGCTCCACACACCGGTGTTCTGCGTGCCACCCCTTAGGTGGAACTCAAAGAGGTCCCCTGGTTCCCAGGTATGATGAATCCAGTGAGGGTTTAGGGAGGGTTTGTTAGACCTGGGAGGCTTGAGAAGCCCCCATTAAATCCACAAGCAGAGAAACTCAGTCCCACCTTGACCCAAGTGACCGCAGAGGAGCCATGGGTCCAAGAGCCTGAGGAAAAGGAGAGGGGTCAAGTGTCACCAGCGAATGTCCCAACACCATCAGTCAACCCTGAATGTCAAGCCTTCTAAAATAAAACTAGCTGTCATGTACTGATTGTTGATAACTACTTATAGACCCTCTCTATATATCATTTGGTAGTATTTAAGGAACATTGGCTATGTGCCACAGTCAGGATCCTTCCTGTGGGAGGGAACAGCACTTGTGAAGACCCCGTGTAGGGCAGTGTTCGCTCCGCAAAGTGTGGTCTGCAGAACTACAAAGGTGGTGTCAGTGTCACCGGGGAGTGTGTTTCAAACACAGAATCTCAGGCCCCCCACCTCCTGTGCCAGCATTTCAACCAGACCCCCAGGTGATCTGTAAGCACATTCTGCTCCTGTCAGCCCCCACAAGCTAGGACTCATAGAGGCACCATTATTAACATCTTTTCTGGATTTTGTCCTAACAAATAAATGTGTCTCAGCCCATGCCTTTTTTTTTTCCTTTTAAAGTCATGAGCAGAGATTCCTGTTAATAAATGAATTCCAAATCAGCATGTGTCACTGTGCTGTTGTGGGGCAAGGCGTCTAGTGCAGGTAAACGCTGACTGTCTCCAACAAAACAGAAGGGACAGCTCACATGTCCTGTTAGCCAAGCCACCCGACTCCTCAGAGGGGGGCTTTGAAGATTACCCCTCATACCTAGCCTGTGTCTGGGTTGATAAAATGGCTTTAAGACCTTAGCTACTTGTTGATCATGAACACCTGGGCTGGAGGAAGGGTCACGGTCATTGATCCCTAACGCAGTCTTGGGGCGCAAGCATTTGGCTTGCCTCTGGTTTCCACCCCATGAGATGATATGCACTTCAGGTCCCTCAGCCTCTGCCACAGAGGGCTCTCAGCACCCCAGCCAGAGCCTCTGGAGATTGGCCCCATATTTTCAGGCTTTGGTTACAATTGAGAAGGCAAAGTAGGAAAGATGGTTCTGCCCCACTGCCCGGACTTGGCTGAAGTGGGACGAGGGCTCAGGGAGCCCCAGGGCAATCATAGGGCACTTTGTCAGGGATTGAAGTTCCCATACTGACCCAGGGTCTCTTGCTACGTCCCCTACCCACCTCTGTCATACCATGTTCTTAGCCCCCTGTGCACCTCGGAGTTACCCTGGAGAATGCCATAATTCTTCCATCATGGGTCGGTGGGGCCTCCTCTGTGGGGACAGCCAGTGACAACGTGGGCACTCAGGGACCCAGCTTTGTGCTCTAAGTGCAGTAGTGTAAGGTTGCTGGCGGGAGTGCCCAGGACGAAGCCATTCCCTGAGCTGTTACAGGATTGCAATCTTCCAGACTTCTGGTCTGACATTCATCCAGAATAAAGCATGCTTGAGTTTTTAACCATCTCCCTGAATAACAATCAAATTAAGTGTGACTAATTGCTTCATGTGCTAGCTGCAATCTGGCAGGGAGAAGGCTTCCATGTTGGCCTTAGATCCGGAGCAACTGTGCCCTTAACCATCTGTCCACACAGGTGGCATCCTCTTGACCTCCCAGCTGTTCTACCAAAGAATAAAGAACCTTCTGGACTGGATTTCACACACTTCTCTGTGGCTTCAGCCAAATTCGTAAGTTTAAAGCAATGTCATCTAGTCCTAACGCAATCTTGCTTGGTATGGGTTTCCTTCGTTCGGTTGCTAGACAAGTCAATACTGTAAGTCATCACTGAAGGGTGACAGGGAGGGAGGATGCTTGTCAACAAACCATCAGCATCATATGCAGATGCTGCTTCAAAGAAAAACCCTTTGCTCAGTCCTCAGTTTTTCAGCTGCAAAATGGTGACATACTCTTAAGTTATCTTCCACTTCCATATCTGCTCCTTCATCAAATCCTGTCCATTGATCTCAGGAATACCTGTGAAGGCCAATCGCTTCTCTCCATCTCCAGTGCCACCATCATCCTAGCCCAAGCTGTGGTCACTTTTTGCCTGGACCACTGCAATAGCCACTGTCTGGTCACACAACCTCTGTTCTGGCCCCTCAACACTCAGCTCTCCACCCCGCAGGCAGATTGACCTTTGAAAAAAGCCAAGGCATGTATAATGGGGAAAGGTCCCTCCACAATCTTGGCCCAGGTGATTCTGTTATTCTCACCCATGTACAGGTAATGAGGGGGTTTCCCATCCACAGCATCACTATCCCCCATTTGAGTATATGCAGGTGTTTTGGGGTTTTGTTTTTGTTTTTTACTATTATCTCTCTGGGGGGTGGGACTGGCATGTGTCATGAGCCATTGCACTGGGAGTGGGGCTACTGTATGTGGATTGAACAAAAGATGCTACCCGCCCTGCCGCACGAACGATGGATGAAGTGCAGGCAGCAAGAAAGAAGGCTCCTCACGCTGGGCCACCTTCAAGCAGCACACCCTCCAGCAGGTGTAGACAGTCTGCGGGTGTTTGCTAGGGTCCCACCCGGCTCTGGCACCTGCTGGGTGGCCTCTCCATGCTGGCTTTTCTTGCTATGGTTTCTGCAGGCCAAGAACTCCCTCCGGACTCAGCACTTGGCACCGATGCCCTCATTCTCCCTTCCCTCCCTCTGCTCCTTCCAGGTGAACTTCACCCCCTTTAGGACTTTGCCTTCTGATTCACTCAAAGCTCTGTTCTACGAGTCAGCTTTGGCTTTCCCAGTTATGATCTCTGTGTGGGACCTTGGCCCTGTCTTTGTCTGTGCTATCCAGGAAAGCACAGTGTTAATTCTCTCCCGGGAACAAATGTGCTGATGTAGGGGCTCCCAAGAAGAAAAGCACAGCAATCCGGAATGATATTTAAAACATCTCCATGCATGGTAATATCACTGCCCCTCTCACAGTTGAAACTATTCAATAGCTTCCTATTGATTGTAAGATAAAGAGCAAAATTTTAAACAGGGTCCCCAAGAGCCCAAATGCTCTAGTTTTGGCCTTCCTCTCAGCTAAGTTGTCCAGCTGGAGACTTGAACTTCAGCCACTCCCGCCTGCTCTGTGTACCGGAAAGAGCCACGTTCCCCCTCACATTGAGTGTCCCCTCTCTGCACCCTCTGCCCTCACGTCTCCTTCCTCAGTCAGCGCCTCCAGATCCAGCCAGCTTCCTCTGTCCTCTGTGACAAACTGCCATGCCCTCACTCCTCTTAGCTGAGGTGATTCTTTCACTGGCTGAATTATTTGATTACTATGTCCATGAAAGAATGTCCAAACATACAGAAAAACTGTGCTTGTCAGGTTTAACATGTGGCCCCCTTTCTGTCCCAATGCCGCACAAGGTCATTTCAGTGTGCCCAGGAATGAGGACTCAAAGCCAGCAGGAGAAACCTCCGCAGAGGTCAGTGGAAGCCATGAGCCCCGAGACCCACTGTGAGCACTCGAGTTGATCCTCTGGGAAAGCATCATACACTCACCCATTGGTCACTGGAGAAATGCTGCTGTCAATCAAGTACCAGGCACTGGAAATGAAGAGTGACCAAAACAGACACTATTTTCTACCCCATAGAATGGTGGGGACTTCCCATGAGGACTTTTGGAGAAAAAGACATGCGTCTTCGGGGTCTGGCCAGACTCACGTGGCTTGTAACTGCCTGGAAGTAGTGAGGCGTGGAGATTTGGGGCAAATTGGGGACGATACCATATTCTTGGAAGTCACAAAGAGTGTGGAAGGAGGAAGGAGACAATATTCCCCTTTCCCAACATTTTTCATTTTTGGTGACATGACATGGGAAGATGAGGGGACAGAGGGATGTGGGCTCCAGGACATGTCATCAATGTGTTTTGAATCACTGATGGCCTGAGGCTGGCTTGTAGCTCGAAGTGTTGCTGCAAACAGAGAAAAGATGTTTGATCTGCAAAAGCAAGTTTAACTGGCTGGCATCTGAGACTCAGTGAATCTGCTGCATCTCACTGCATTTTCTTTTATCCTGATGTCCAATTTGTACCATCTCAGTTGTGTGGGAGCTGGAGTCTTCATGTCCTAGCATCCTACCCTTAATGAAATCCCTTCTATTCCTTTTCTTACATTTATTACACATCCTTTCCCCCCCTCCCTCAGGTCATTACCAAGGGCATGTACAAAACAAGCTGTTCTGCGATTTCAATAAAAGCCATGTAATCTCTTCCTGAAGCACTGCTCTGCTTTGAAAAATCAATACTCCTCCATTGGCAATTTACCAGAATGTGGTTAGTTTAACAAAATAAAATTTGAAAAATCAAAGTGTTGCAAGAAAATTGCATCCTGAAATGTTTTCTTTAGCTTCCTACCCATTTTCATGTCCTGTTTCATTACTGGCTAAGGGAGAAAGCCAAAAAGAGCTGGCCTTGAACCCTTTAGAAGAAAAAGTGTATGAGTCATGATCTCTTGGTTGGGATAGAAACTCAACTTGAGCTAGCCAAAGAGCTGGCTAAAAAGCTGTATCCATGTCCCCGCCAGACCATTCCCAGAGGGTTTCAGAAACTTCCCGTGCCTGCCTCTACTCGAACCTGCGTGGCTGAATTACCCAGCCTCCCTGTCACCCACTCTAATGAACTTCTGGCCCTTACGTTGCTCTATTGGACCCACTTGGTCACTCTTCCTCCTGGAAACACTGTTCCCTTGGCCTCTGCGCCCCCCGCTGTCCTCATTCTATCCCACTGCACTGACCTCACCCTTCTGCTGGCTTCTCCTCCTTCTTTTGCCCCCAGATGATGGCCTTTCTCAAGGCTTGGCCCAGGGCCCCGTCCTAATCTCTCTCTAAGCTCTCTTTCCATAGTTTCATTTAGTAATGTTTCCATTGAGATGTCTGCTGAACATCTCAAACTTAACATGTGAAAACAAAACCCTGGGAGCCCTTCCCTGAGCCCAGATTTGATCCCTCCCAGCCCTCGGTAAGTAGCACCATCACCCACCCAGTTACTAACACCCGGAGTTCCTGAGTACCATCTTTGTTTGCTTCTATTTGAATTTCCTCTATCTAGCCCAGTAGCCAAGTTCATTGGCTGTACTTCAGATGTATCTGGTAGGAGCCTTTCTCTTCATCTGCACCAGGCCATCTGGGGCAGAGCTACCATTATGAACAAGCAGCCTCCTAACTGGTCCATTTCTTCTCTTGCCTACTCCAAGCAGTTTTCCACAGAGCATTTTTTCAGGAAGATTAAGTCACTCCCCTACTTAAAATCCCTTCGGTGAAGTTCCACGTCGTAAAGACAAAGGCCAGTATCTTCTCAAATTGCACAACATTCTGCCCGTCCCAGCTTCTCTTAACTTTTCCACCTCATCCATGCCGACTTGCTGCACCCGCGTTCTGCCCCAGGCATGCAGCCACCCCCTCAGTTCTTGGAATGCACAAAGCTCTGTTCTGCCCCAGGGCCTTTGCACTCATTCTTCCCTCTGCCTAGACTGCTTTCCTCTATTGCTTGCTTGTTATCTTTTGTCTTATTGTTTGTCTTATCATTTAGGACTCAGCCAAAATATCACCTTCTCAGAAAGACCTTTGCCAAGAACCTTGTTATTGTCTGGTCAACACTCGTTATTTTCCTCCAAGCATAAGTCACCATTTACAATCATTTCTTTCTTTGTTTATGGCATCTCACATTAGACCACAAGCACCTCACAGACAAGGATCATAACATCTGTCATGCTCTCCATTTTATTCGAAAAGACCTGGCCAGAAGGACTTGGCCATAATGTGTTCAGGAATCGTTTCTGGGTGAATGCTGACAAATAGCATCAATGATAAAAAGTACCCCTGTCTGAGTTCTCATTTTGATTACTGAGCTATATAGATATATTTTTTGGTGAAACTTTAGGGGTGGGGGGAATATTTAAATAACCTGGAAATGGGATTATGTCTTAAGATGTACTCAGAGAATTCTATGCTGTATTAACTTTCAAATAGAACAAAGTGACATTACATTCCTTGAGAAGATGTTAGAGAAGGAAAATATCTATGGCAAGACTATTTCTTAGTCCAACTAAAAAACTGTCCTCGTCAATAGGATATAAGAGAAATATCTTTGAAGTTAATATGGACACTCTGCATGGGTATCTCTAAACGTGATAAAGCAAAGCAACTGAAAATAAAACTGAGATTCTTTTTGAAACAAAACTACAACTTGCTATCAATAAAAACTTTTAGTCCCTGACCACCTCCTCTACCCCAAACCTATGAGAACATCTGTGCAGCTTTCCTCAGGTCAATGCCTGCACGTGCCCACAGCCCTATAAATTTCACTGCAATGTCTCCTGTGTGAAGTCAGATGGTACGACTCCTGTTCTGACTGTTGACACTTCCACTGTCACGACTGCTCTGGGTCAGAGGTCAGGAGGCCTTCTCCACTGTCCACAGGAGCAGCTTCCCGTGGGTGTGTCGTGTATGGAGAGCCTGTGGGAGCTCTGGAGGGTTGTGTGGGATTGATGATGACAGTGTCATTGCTTTTTGTTCTCAGAACCACGGCTTTCACCTTTTACTTGGTACTGTGAACATCTGCAAAGATTCTTACGTTACCACTGGATTTAAAGCTGGATACTCTACCTACAGCCTTACAGGTACTTTATATCAACTTGCATCGGGAAAACTGCACTCCGCTTGCCTCAGATTGGTTTTAAGTAAAATTCATCACTTTTTCTTTAAATTAGCACACATTCTTACAGTTTATTGTGTTTGTTTTTGTTTCAGACTTCAAATGAAAGCTATTTGCTGCTAAACTGAATACGAAATGTACAAATAATAATTGACAAAGCATTCATAAATATAAAGTAAAAGTTATTTTCAAATAACATAAAGCAATAGTATGCACCCAAAGTATTGTACGGCACAGTTGAATCTCTCCAAATGGGAGGAGCTGTCACCTCTGGTGTGTTACTCAATGCCTGAAATAAGTGACACCTGCCTTTCATAGCCTAGGGGTTGATTTTAACCGGAAACAATTCAGATCCATACCAAGTTACAATAATATGCAAATGGTCACCAAGCCCTACATTCCCAAGATTGACACAAAAGAAGCACAGTTCCACCAACCTTATCAGCACATTTAACGGACTTCTTGGAGAATTAAGAACTAATAAATTAGAAACACATTTAGGCTTGGGCGTCAGTTGTGTTGGAAAAAGTAACACTGTTCTATTGGAGGTTTTGGGGTTTTTTTCATTGAAACTGTTGATGAAAAACATCCAGCCTAAGAGAAAACTTACTAGAGTTTATTTGAGCCAAACTGACAATAACTGCCGGGAAGCAAAATCTCAATGGATTGAGAAAATGCTCCACGAAATGGAGGTTTGTAGCATATTTTGTACATAAAATCAAAGGAGAAAGGTCACATGAAATCCATTGGTTGTAGGTTAAGGGGGTGGGAAAAAGCAAAGCGGGGAAACCTCTGGGATTGTACAAAAGGTAAAATGGAGAGACACACACTTATTTCACATTGGTGGGTACAGCATAGTTAATAGCATTTTACAGCACATAGAGATAGTATTTGGGGAACAAGATAACAATGAGGAATTTTGTAGATTCCTGCTCTGGTGTGGTGGGTTGTGCCCCTTGGGGGCAGTCTGGAAAAAGAGATTACTCTGTTATTGTAAGGGTATGTTATCTTAGATGCAAAAAGGCGACAGACAGGTTTAAGGTAAAGATTGACCTTTCTCAAGGAAGCTACAGGCCAAGGATGTGACTTCCCGCCATGGCCCACCTTAGTTAGGAATTTTTATGTTCACGCCATCCTCTGTGTTTATTTTCAGTCTCCTGAGCTTGTCACGTTTAACATGTGGCCCCTTTTCTGTCCACAAGACCATGAAATTAAGGAATGTGGCTTTGCTGAATCCTTAAGGAACTGAAGACTGGTTATTTTTGCAATATCCAGGGCCACGACCATTTATTCAGGTTGATATAACCATTCCTACTCCTTATACAAGTTTTTAAAAAACTGTACTATTTAAACTGGAAACCAGACCTAAAGAGCTATTTTTTAATAAAGATTTTACTAGCAGACACTGGAAACAATTTTAAAGTGTATCAATAAAAAACATGTTGAAATACAGCAAGAGTCAGAGCCATATAACTAAGTACAAGAAAGAAGTTGCAGACCAATAATATGTTATAATGGTAACATTTATAAAAGACTCCTCTAGATGCATACACTCGTACACTCCCAAGTGTAAGGAGGGCTATGGGGCAAGGAGATGAGGTTTGTGTAGGAAGAGGATGTATTCAGGTATTATTTCGAAGTTAAACATTAAGAAGCAAAAGAAAGCCAAATACACACAATCAAGCAGCAAATAAACAGATCCCCGAGGTTTCCACACGAGTACCCATCTGTATTAGTCGGCTCGGCTGCACAGCACACCACCACACACTGGGGCTGAAACACAGGTTTATCAGCTCACAGTCCTGGAGGCTGGGAGTCCAAGATCAGGGTGTCGGCAGGTTGGGTTCTCCTGAGGCCTCTGTCCTTGGCTGCAGATGGCGCCTTCTCCCTGTGTCCTCATGTGGCCTTCTGTGGGTGAGGGTCCCAGGAGTCCCTCCCCTGTACGTTCTAGTCCCCTCTTCTCATAGGGACACCAGTCATATTGGATGACGGCCCACCCCAAAGACTTTATTTAGCTTTGATCACCTCTTTAAAGACCCTATGTCCTATACAGTCACATTCTGGGGTTCTGGGGATCAGGATTTCAACATATGAATTTGGGGGTGGGGTATAATTCAACCCATGATGCAGCATTTTTGTTTCATTTCATTTATTTATTTACTTAATAGGAATTAATGGTGCCTTTATTAAACACAACATAATTTTAATGAACAATTAAAACATCAGGAGAACACTTTCTCATGAGCATTTGAACACTGATTACAGACTTAATTCAGTAAATTTCCTAAAGAATTTAAACTAAAGTTATAGTCATATTATGAAGACTATTTGAAACTTCTATTTTCATTTAAAATTCTAGACCAGACTATTCCACAGTATATTGGTCTTAACAACAAGTGTACACTTTCACACTACAGACAGGCTGAAGAGACACCACAGATGACTTTGAAAATGCATTCTGGTAAACAGAGCCTCAGATCTTTCTAGGATCTCCCTCAGCTTCACTGGGATGCAATTTAAAGTTGTGCCCTCAGCCCAGTGCTCCAATGTCATTTCTCTAAAGTGCCTCCCTCCTTGCTCCCATGGAATTCGATTCCTATTTCCACATCCCGCTCACAACTGTACCTCAGCTCGCAGAACCCTCACTGGGCATGTGTGCTCTGGCTGTGGGTAAACCAAGCCCAGGCTGTGTGTGAATGCATCTTCCATCCCTCAGCAGCTAGCCAAGGTGGGCCACATAGTAGGTGCTGTAGGTTGGATTGCGTCCCTCACACATTCTTATGTTGAACTTCTCACCCCCAGGACCTAGAATGTGTCCTGACTTGGAAATAAGGTCATTACAGATGTAATTAGTTAAGATGAGGTCATACTCATGACCTGTATCCCAATATGACCGGCATCCTTATAAAAAGGGGACATCTGGACATGGCCATGTGGACAGGGAGAACGCCATGTGGACATGAAGACAAAGATTGGGGAGATGTTGCTACAAGACAAGGGACATCTCAGAGTGCCAGAAACCAACAGAAGCAAGACAGAGGCCTGGAACTGGGTCTCCCTTACAGCTTCAGAAGGGGCCAGCCCTGCCAACACCTTGGTTTTGGACTTTTAGCCTGCAGGCTGGGAGACTATAGATTGCACTGTGTTCAGGGCACCCGGTCGGTGGTACTTTGTTATAGAACACGATAGAGTGGGTATCAATAAATAGAGTCAAAAGAGCACTGTTAAAACTACACCCAGGCAACAGGCATTCCTGGGGTGTGTAGGTCCCCATCCCATAAATACGTGTTGAATTTGATTCTCCAGTTTCTTGTGCCCTTTTCACTGCCTCTCCCCCTGATGAGGCTGCATAGGCTTATAAGTGACTGGAATAAGGCCTGTTCCTTGCACTGCCCAGGGTGCCTCAGTCTACCTCTGATCATTTGCTTAAAATGACGCACACCCAAAATAAGAGTTCAAATGAGAAGGAACAAGCTCGACAGCTAAGCGCCTCCCACTTACCAACACGCGCCTACTTGCAGGCACATGTTTTAGGCAGCTCAACATGTGACTCCTGGGCTGGACACCAGTGGTGCAGCCACATCCATTTCTGGCTATCATACTTGTTATGAATTGGAGCCCATTCTGAACTATTTGCAGCTACATGTCTTACTTGGGCGTTGGTCTTGGAGATCCCCATAGCAATTTTGGGAACTGAGACCAGAGAACAAATTTGCATTTGCAGCCCATGCTCCTACCCCACCCTATCAAGTGCAAGGTTTCGCTGTCCTGTCTTTTAAAATCCTGGTGTCTTAGCAGCTATGGGTCAGGCATCACAGAGCCCCAATTTCAATGTTTATTTCTTTGTTAAGTATGGATACCCGGTCTACCTCCCATGCATTCCCCCATGCATCCACAAGCAAAAAGCAGCTAGGATGGGCCCATTACAAACAGAAATAGGAAAGGAAATTCACGTCTTTTAAGCATTACCCTGGGTAGAGTTCTGTGCACATGTTAGTTCATCGAATATCAACGATGATAAAACCCACTTGGAGACTAGGTATCCGATCCCTGTCCTCACATGGGGAAGCTGATGTTTAGAGAAGTTAAATTTCATGCCACAATCACTTGACTAGTCTATGGGACTAGCCTGAGACTCAGAGCCACATCTGTCTGACTTTGAGCTTGTGCCTTTTCCACATTACCAATAGGGTCATATAAAGTCTGGGCACTGTGCAGACAATAAACCAAAAGCAGGCTAAGGGTCGCTGCGGCAAATGGGTGTAAAGCAGAGCTGAGAGTTTCCAGGCAACCAAGGAACAGACTGCCAGGCTCTTATCTGATAAATAGGTCAAAGCAATTCATCAGGAAAAAGAAACTTTCTGGGAAATTGGCTACAAAGATCTTTTATAATTATGGGATCAATATAGTTTTGTCCAAAGTCTCCTGCCATTCAGGAGCTGTCTAATTTCCCTCCCTTGGGAAGTGAGAGCCAAGATGGTGTGGGCTCGGTTGTGGTGGGTGTCCGGTTGTGTGGGCAGAGTGAGGATATGAGTGACAATTACTAGAAGCAGGGTGCCAAGGAGATGCCAGGCCAGAGTCAGAATGAACAGGCAGGTACCAGGTCTCCAAGCCATGTGGGACTGGGCCCAGGTGTGTGTGTGTGTGTGTGTGTGTGTGTGTGTGTGTGTGTGTGTGTGTATAAAAGGAGGGACCAGTGTTTGAAGAGGTCAAAGCAAATGGAAACAGGGTAAGTCTGCAGTCATTCCTGACCCAAGGGCAAACTGCTTATGTGCTTTGTTTGTTTTTTCAAGCAGCACCTACAGCTTCCGGAGAGCACTGTGAGGCCACACACAGAAACAGGCAGAAGCATTTCGCAGCTGGCCACCATTTACATCACTCCCTGATAACATCTAGTTCTAGGAAGGCATTTCTGTGGGTGGTTCAAGGAATGGGCTGGAGCTGTTGGCTGAGGAGCAGGCTAAGTCGATCAGGGACAGATGGGGACAGAAGCAGCTGAGCCTTTCCCGAGCTCCTGTGCCCTGGGATGGCTGCCTGAACCTGCCTGACAGCCTCGGCAGTGGTGTGGGAATCAGAGTGGTCTGTTGCTCTGGAACCGCAGGGCCGTCACACTGGCCTCGTGCGTCTGACACATTGGTCCCCTCCAGCCTTGCGTAGAGCCTGGATGAAGCCCGGTTGGCAAGGGCTCTGTGACCCGGCACTGGTGTCTGCCTCCTTGGGAACTTGAGCAGGGAGCTTGCTTTGGGCCCTCCCCAATCAGGCCCTTACCATGGCTGGGAGGTTTCGACAGACAAGCTGGGTAATTGAACATATGTGGCTTGTTTACTTTGTCCATGAAACAGTGGCCACACTGGGAGGAGGCGTCGCCTTTCTAAAACAGAAATTCTGCCCCTCACCACTCCGCGCCGGGCCCTGCCAGCTGCACCAATTTCTCTCCAGCGATGAAAACAAACAATCCACATGTGCACTGTCAGCCTTGGGGAGAAGCTGCCAGGAAATAAAGATGCCACAGAATTTGAAACAAAATGTGTTTAAGAGCGCTGGGCCCTCTTGTATGGGAAGTAGCTTATCTTAGAGTTTTAGTCTCAACTTTAGAATTGAAAAGGAACGCAGTGCTCACGTGATCCAACCTCCATGCTTCGTTGTGAAGGACTCCAAGGACGAGGTTTTCCAGGATCACAGTTGGAGTGAAAAGCAGAGACCACACGCTGCTCTGACTCAGAGCTGTGCTGCCCTGTCTCACGGGGAGGACCAGTGGGGGCCACAGGGGTCAGAGCAGCCCCAGGGGAGAGGTGACAAACTAGCCCTCGATCTGGAATTAGAGGAACCAGGGACATAGATACCCGTCAGGGCAGGGGACCAGTAAAGGCACAGGGCAGGGATGGATAGGGTGTACCCCTGGGTCTAGAGAGGTTTGGGGGAAAGTGAGAATTAAAGCTGGGTAGTACATTGGTCAGAGTTAAAGACTGCAGAGCCCAGGGGCCATGCTAGCTAGTTAAAGCAGAAAGAACTCAGCAGCGTATAATACTCAGAGAATGAAAAGGATAAGCAGTCTCCAAGCTGAGCCTCCAAGAACGACAACCTTAACCACACTACAAAACCGAGCTGCCAGGAGAGTTGAGCCTCTTTGGTGATCTGGAAGCTGCCTGCAGACCGGGAGGTCACAGCTTCCAAATGAGAATGCCGGCCCCTGCCGCAATGCGATGCTTCGTGCCCCGTCTCCCTTTTCACGTACCTCTGATGTGAACCCAAATTGCACCTGAGTTCATCCAACAGGAGACACTTACCGGTAAATCAAAGCTGGAACTCTAGCTGCACGAGGGTCAGGAAAGGTAATTTTTAGCTTTCCCTGGGCAGCACATGAAGGAAGGCTAGAAAGGGTTTGGAAGCGATGCTGAGCACTCCAGTCCTCAGTGTTCACTCCAGAGGGAGAGCCGGGGCCACAGGATGGAGAGCCGGGTGTGGGAGCTTGGGTCCACGTGGTAGAAGCAACCACTCCTTGGTAAGTTCTTGGCCACAGGAGAGTCATGAAGAAAGTGACTTTGAAAAGATTTACCTAAAAACATTACTCAGGCTAGATTTGTCACCAGGAGGCCTTAGGTAAAAAAGACTATGTAGGAGACTGTGGCTGTAGTACACTAACGTCAGAGGTAATGAAGGCATGGGGCAGGGGCGACAGGAGGAGGGAGGCAGGGAATAACAACTGACGGCAAGTAGAGAATATTTGCTGACCGATGAGATGGGCAATGAAATGAACCATAAACTCTGCGAGCAGAGATGATATCATGTGTCCTTGAACTCTTAGTGCCTCCCCCAATGCATGGCTTATAGTAGGTGCCCAATAAATGACCAACAAGTGAATAGGAAGGACACATCAAAGATGGTACATGATTGCCAAAAGACACGTGATTAGATAACTATTTAAAACAATAAGAGTCAAGGGCAGCTGGTTGGCTCAGGTGGTTAGAGCGTAGGCTCTTAACACCAAAGTTGCTGGTTTAATTCCCACATGGGCCAGTGAGCTGCGCCCTCCACAACTAGATAGAAATACAACAACTTGACTTGGAGCTGATGTGTCCTGGAAAAACAGACTGTTCCCCCAAGAAAGTTTAAAACAAACAAACAAACAAACAAACAAACAACACAATAAGAACCAAGAGATGTTGCTGTTTTTCCTGCTTTGTGACCAGAAGCATGAGGAGGAAATAGAACATTTTATAAAGAGTCTGAGTGAGAGATAGGGGAGTGGGAAAAAGTGAAAAAAAGAGCTGATTCTCCAGCAGAAGTGAGGGCCCTAGGACTATTTCTGAACTGGGAGAACACTCTGAACCCCAAAGGTAACTCCATGTTGGGAATGTAAACACCGCTCAACCAGGTGGTGGGAATCCTGGCTCTAGACACTCATCAGCAGGGAGCAGGACTTGACATAGCTGAAAACCAAAGTGCTGACAGAAGAAAGACTCGAGGTAATCTCAGTGACTACAAATGAAAAAGATACAGGTGTTTAAGCAAACAGAGAAGATACTAGGTACGGTGCAGAGATGAAGATAATCCAACATAAGAATAATTAGTGTCTCTGAAGGAGAGGATTGACAAGTGAAGCAGAAGATGAACTCAAAGATAGACACAAAAAATTTTCCAAACAGAATTGAATCTGCAGATTGAAAGCACACTCCATGTTCTTAGAGACTTTGATCCTGAAGGTTCTGTTCCAAGGCAGACCCTGGAGAAGCTATTGAACTTCAGGCATACTTATGAAGAAATCTCCAGGCACCTGGAAAAACACAAATCAACTACCAAAGAAACAAATTAAACTGACCTCAGAATTCCTCACAACCATCAGAGCCTTTAAAAAATGGAGTAATGTTTACAAAGTTCTGAAAGAAAGTGCCACCTAAGATTATTATACCCTGTCAAGATGTCATTCAAATGTAAAGGCAACAACAGACAGACATCTTCAGACGGTACCATGAAATATTTTACAATAAAATCCTACCAATTGATAAGTGAATTATGATTGAAAAACAAACAAACCCATCCAGAGTGGAGAAGGTCTGATAAGAGACTGACAAGTGAATATGGAATCCACTTAAATATAGAGTTAAAACTAAATAATTATGAGAACACAATTATAGAGCATAGCACATGTGTTAGAAACCCAGGAAATATTAAAATAATCATATAACTTACAAAATTCAGAAGGGATCAAGTGGAAGAAGTATTAACAGTTTCATCTTTCAGACAAAGGAATTGATCAGTATTGTCTGAAACTGAAATGTAAAGTTATAAAAATAAACAATGACCTCAGTCTCTCCTTTCTTTTTTCTTCATCATTACTTTCTTTAATCCTAAAGGGATCTTTAGGAAACAACCCTCTTGTGGTCAAGAAACTTTTATGCGACAGCTGAGGTTCTTTTAGTTTTTGTTAAATTCAGCCAAAATGAAGTGCCTAAAAAACTAAAAACTTCTATTATGTGATCTTACGTTTGTAAAAGCAATTTTGTTTATTAAATGCCTCTACTATCGATATGAATAGGACACATTCAGACCATGTTCTCGTGAGTGATGGGCTTGGGGTGATATAAGACATTTTCATCTCTTCATGGTTAGGACTGTTTGAATTCTTTAGAAGCAGCATTTTTTTTTTACAAAAACAACAAGTAATTTACAAGTTATTACAACAGGAAGACTGGAGGGGGATATGCCAAGATGACACGCAGAGTTTGTTCTAGAGGATGTAAATGTGGATGATGCTTACCTGTGCAACTGTCTTCAGAAAGGTCCAGGCTTCAGTCATTGGCAGAGTTTCCACGTCCCTCACGTCATGCTCCCTGCTTACTTTTCCAGTCTCAGCTTCTTAATCCCTCCCCATCGCAGTCAAGTGTTCCATGCTCTCCTTACATTGAGCTGCTCCTGACACCCTGGCCAGCTGCCTGATCTCATTTCGGACCCCTCCCATTTCTGTTTGTTTTGCCTTGACCACCCTTCCATCCTCTCTGACCCCATACCATGCTCCTATTCCTGGATGACGCCTATTCATATTTCTGAAAAATGTTTTAATTTTTTGAGGTAAAATATATAACAACATTTACCATGTTAACAATTTTTCAGTGTACAATTCAGGGGCATGAAGTACATTCACAATGTTATACAACTGCCACCACCATCCATCTCTAGAATTCTTCATCTTCTCAACTGAAACTCCGTCCCCATTCAATGATAACTCCCCACCCACCCTTCCCCAGCTCCGGTAACCTCTGTTCTTTTTGTCTCTATGAATTTGCTTATTCAAGGTACTTTATGTAAGTGGAATCAAACAGTGTTTTTTCTTTCATCTTATTTCACTTAGAATAGTGTCTTCAAGGCTCATCCTTGTTGTATTATATCTTGTGAGGAAATCCTGTCTTACTCCAGAAGGTTCAGCCTTCTTTGTTCTACACAGGCCTTCCACTGATTGGATAAGGCCTGTCCACATTAAGAAGAGCCATCTGTTTAACTCAGTCTACTGATTTAATGGTAATCTCATCCCAAACCAGCCTCACAGAAATGCCTACAATAATATCTGGTTACCTCATGGCCCAGTCAGGTTGACACACAAAATTAGCCACCATACATAGTTCCCCAGGTCATACATGTGCCCAGGTTCCTGACCCAACAGCTCAAAGGGCATTATTGGGACAATTGTGGAAATTTCAATATTGGCTGTGTTTCAGATGATAAATTTTGAATCAATGTTAAATTTCCTGAATATAAAGTGAATTTCCTGAATATTTCTTAAGAAATATATGCTATTGGATTTAGAGGTAAAGTGACAAGAGCTCTGCAGTGTCAAAGACTTAGCTCTCAATACCCCACAAAACATCTCTATACCTTTCTAGTACGTGTCTATTTCTCTTTACATAGGTAGAGAGAACTAATGTGACGGAACATTAACAAATGGCAAATATATCAATAAAGAATACATGAGTTTTCATTAGACTATTTTTGAAACTTTTCTGTAGGCTTGGAATTTTTCAAATACAAAGTTGGGGAAACTTTTACATTCTTTATAAAGTCAAGCATTTGATATTTTCTTCATAATTTCTTCTACCAATTTATTGGGTTGTTGGAAAAGCCATGATGTATTTAGTCTATGTTTTTCAAAGATCATTTATTTATATAAAGAACAAAGATCAGGGCCGGCCGAGTGGCACATTGGTTAAGAGCTGGCTTGGGACGCCAGAGGGCCCCGGTTCAGATCCCACATATGAGGGCCAGTGACACTGCCCTCTACAGCTAAGATGCTGAACAACAGCTCAACCTGGAGCTGGGCTGCCATGAGTCGCCAGCGACGGCGTAGGCTGCAGCCCCTGCTGTAGTGGGTTGCTATGGGCTACCGTGTGCAGCCAGCAGCCAGCGTGAGTGGCCAGCAGCCGCCGTGAGCGGCTGTCCAGAAGCTGGTGACTGATCTGCCTCGCCCGGGAAAAAGCGCAATGATGGTGCCAACTTGGGCCAGTGAAGCAACGTCCTCCACAACTAGACTGAAGAACAAAACAACAGCAGCTTGTCTGTTCCCCTTCCCCCAATTCCCCAGCGCTGTTCCCATCCCCCAATTCCCCAATAAAAATAAAAAATAAAATAAAGAACAAAGATCAATCAATGACATATTGCCCATTTTGTTCGATAACCTTTTGCTATCTTTCAGTGAGCTTCATAATTCCTTGTTCATAGAAGGACCTGTCTTTATTTGCGAAAAACTGAACAAGGTGCTGATTTACAGCCCCATCTGAATTGAACGTTATACCACGCAAGGAGTTTTGAAGAGAGCGAAACAAGTGGAAGTCTGACAGCACAAGGTCAGGCGAGTATGGTGGGTATGGCAACACATCCCATCAAAGCTCCAATAATTTTTGACAGGTTATCAAACTTGTGTGTGGTCTTGTGTTGTTGTGATGGAACACAACTCCTTTACAATTAACGAGCTCTGGACGTTTCTGGATGATGGATTCATTCAAACTGTCCGATTGCCAACAGTGCACATTTGAATTGATTGTTTGGTTCCTTGGTAGGAGCTCGAAAAACACACCTTTAAAATCCCACCGCACTGAGAGCATAACTTTCCTCTGATGAATGTCTGCTTTCAATGTCGTTTGAGGCGAATCATCACGTCAGGACCAAGACTGTTTGCGCATCACATTGTTGTAAAAAAATCTACTTCTCATCACCAGTTATCAGTTGCTTCAAAAAAGGATCATTTTCCTCACGTTTAATGAGCATATTGCAGACGTTTATACGCGCCATCAATGAACTTCTTCGAGCTCATGCGGAACCCAAATATCGAGTTTGCTTATGTATCCCAGCTTCTTCAGGTGGTCATGAACGCTTGAATGATGGATGTTCAATGTTTCTGCAATCTCTCATGTTGTGTAACGTGGGTTTGACTCGATCAATGATTTTATTTTGTCGTCATCAACCTCAGTAGGCCTTCCTGACCCAGGGGCGTTGTTGAGATCAAAATCACCAGCACGAAATTTCGTGAACCATTGTTGGCACTGACGTTCTTGTTAGAGCATTGTCACCTTAAATTTTATACAACTTTTCACAAGCTTGAGCATGTTCTTCCCTTTATGGAAGTAAAACAGTAAAATATGGCAAAAATGCACAGTTTGGTCTTCCATCTTCAACTTGTTGTAAAATCTCCAAAACTCAACCAAATTGCTCAATTTTGTTTAGAATGAAGCTAGAATTGTCAGTTGTCAAATGACATAGCAATAACATAGATGCGAATGACTCTAGTACTTCCAAAAATGAACTAGTGCCTTCTGTCACAAACATGCGTCATGACTTTTCCAACAACCCAATATATGTAGAAATATTTGAAATACACTAAATGTCCAATAATAGGTGACGGGTGGAAGAGTCCGCTCAGACCTGGCCTGACCTGCTGCCACTGTACCCCTGGTCCTGGTCCTGTCCTGGCTCATGGTGGGTGGTCACAAAATCCTGTTTTGTTTTTCCTTTGTTCTTACTGAGGCCTCAATGATATCCAGAAATTACATTCAGTAAATTAGGCAAAGCTGAAGGGTAGAGCCTGACTCATTTTCCCATGTGTATGTATGTGCCCATGTAACCACCAAGCACTTCAAGATATAGACGTTTTCAGCTCCCAGAAGGCCCCGTTCTCTGGCCTAGTGAATAGCATTTCTTTCCACCAAAGAGTGACCATTATCTATCACAATAGCCTACTTTTGCCTGTGTGCGAATGGTATTTAAATGAGTGCACACAGTATGTATTTTTATGTCTGCTTCTTCCCTTCAGATTGTCACACAACTTAAAGTCCATTCTACCGCTGATGGACATTGGGTTGCTGCTGCTGTAAGGTGACTATGAAGATTCTTGTACTGTCTTTTTTGGACAAACACATCTTTTTCTGTTGGACATTTGTCCAGGAATAGAATTTCTGGGTCTCAGGATTGCATATATCCGGTAGATACTATAAACTAGTTTTGTAAAATGTGTATTCTCTATTATATTCTCACTGGAATATATGAGTGTGTTTGTTGCTTCCCGTCTTGCTGACACTGGATATTGTCAATCCCTCCATTAGCTATTCCAGGGAGGGTGTGGAGCAGTTCCACTGTAGTTTTAACCCTAAGTATTTGTTAAATGCCTGTAAGATGGAGTATCACATAGCTATAAACAGCTGTGTTTTCAAAGATGATTTACTACTGGGGACATGCTCATGGCATGCTAGAGGTGACAAATCATACATACACTCTGTATGCAGCATATTTTTTATTTTAATGTTGTGTGTTAATACAGAGGACTAGAAGGAATTCACCAAGACAGGAATAGTTGATTCTGGATGATGGGATTAGTTTCTTTTTCCTCATTCGTTTCCATAATCCTGAGATGTTATACAATGAGCAAATATCAATTTTAAACACAGGAAAAAAATATTTTAAGAGCCTCTGCCTGAGAAAATGAACTGGCTATGTTCAGAAATGAACAGTACTTCTCAGGGCCTGTTTTCTCACCTGTAAAATGGGCCTACGCCTGACCACACACAGTGGTTGGTCCTCACCAAGGAAGCATTCAGTAAGTGACAGCTTTGGGGACATAGTGCTCCCAGGACCCCAGGGAGATAGTGCCCTCAGGGGAGAGTTAGG
Source organism: Hipposideros armiger (assembly GCF_001890085.2). NCBI lineage: Eukaryota > Metazoa > Chordata > Mammalia > Chiroptera > Hipposideridae > Hipposideros > Hipposideros armiger. The sequence goes on along the minus strand of NW_017731817.1, from coordinate 1,003,577 downwards.
GGTCAGGGCAAGACAAAGAGAGGGACTTCCAGGGAGAAGGGGCAGGTTCTGCTGGATCCTGGGTTCCAGAGGGCACAGGTTAGGGGTTCAGGAGGGGGTCGCAAATGTGTGGTAGGAAATAGGACAGAAAGTGGATGTCCTAAGGCACATGGGGATCACTGTGAGGACACTGAGAGGGAACTGGCTGTCTGGGCCTTCTAGTGGTGACAGAGCGGACGGTGGTGGTGAGCCTGTGCGATGAAGGGGAGGATCTGGGCTCTCTCTTCACTCCTGACAATGGGCCTGGGGGTGGGCAGGTGCATGCTTTCTCTTTGAATCCTGAAGTGTTAGTTATCTGGGTCTGGTGACTTGAACCCACAGTAGATGGGCAACTTATTCCTGTCTCCATCATCTCACTTAGTTTCCAATTCCAGTTTAACGGTACTTATTCCCACCCTCTCACTGTGTTTCCCTGGATTCTTGGTGTTTGAGCGGTTCTGGTTTTGGTCATGTGCAAAAAGGCAGGCAGCTGCTCCAAGCCACAGGTGTTCAGATTTAATTCGGTGACGAGAGCACCTAGGTTTCAAAACTGAAAACTAAATTTTTCCTGGGGGTTGCCACGGACAGTGGGTTGGCCGCCAGCAGTGTATGTGAGCTGCTTTTTGTTTTGAACACAGCAAACACGTACTTTTTCTTTTCTATCAACTCCAGCTCATTCCAGGCCTTTCTAACATTATTCTCAGGGGTGTTTGAGACTTTCTATAATTATCCCCGGTTTACAGACCCAAACTCTCATTTTCTGCTCTCGCCTTTTAAAATTGTGAGGTTGTAGCTCCTTGTGGCCACAATAGTCTCTTTAGATGTCTCTGTCCCTTTCATCGGTGGGATAGTTTGTGATGCTATAGTCAGATTTACTTTTGAGAGATCTGGACACCGAATTGTCTTCATATTTTTCTCGTCTTTTTGTAAGCTAATCTCATAAAGTCTGAAGTATGTGTTGATATGTAGCCCTTGCTTGTGTGTATTATTAGTGGTGCCTTTTGAGAAGAAGTAGAAAAAACTCCAAGAAATGTATTAGGTTGCCTGTCAAGAAGCCTTGGGCAGTGGGGTCCACGCTGGGCAGAGCCAGCAGCTCTGCAACATGCTCAGGGCCCAGGATTTTCTATCTTTCTACCCTCAGTGTGCAGCCTTCCCCTCAGGCTAGCTTCCCTCAGGGTCCCAAGGTGGGTGTAGCAGTTTTCACCATCTTTTCCAGACAAAACAATGTCTCCTCCAAGGTCTCCTTGGGAGTGAAAACTTTCCCCAGAAACCAGGGCGCTCCTCTCAGGTCTCCTTGGCCAGGTCTGGGCCCCAGGCCCACCCCTAAACCATGGGCTTGGCCCCTGGGGCTGGGGTAAAGCCAAGGTCCCTGAGCCACGTGAGGGAGGGGCCGACAGTCCCCTTCCCGCCAAGCAAGGCAGGATGTGGGAGCAGTCCCCAGGGTCAGCCTCAATCAGTTGTCATCAGGAAAATCTAGGAGGGCACAACTATTTCCTCTGCAGGCTCCTCCCTGGGATCGCTCTCTCGGGTTCAAATTAATCCAAAAACAGCAGTTCTGTTCCTTCTGTTAACCTGTGGGAGGGTGTTATCAGCAAGCCAATGGTCAACTGTTCTCTTGGCAAATACGACATCCACATCCCTACTCCATCACTCAACGCCTGTCTCAGTATGTTCCTCAGGTAGTTTCAGAAACCGATGCCCAAACCTGAGGAAACATGCAGTTGAATCCTGTGATCCTTTTCTTTTTTCCATCATCATTCAGCTATGCCTCACCCACTTCAGCTGGCAGGTGTGCGAGGCTCCATGTGTCTTCTCACCCGAGTGCTGTTTCTACCCCGATTAAACGGATCTCTTCTGAACAACATGCACTTTTATACCTTGGTCAACAAACCCCATTGCAAACGTTGACCAAGATATGTCCTTATGTTAGTATATCCTGTTCTTGTTCTATGGTCCAAGCCATATAACCGGGTGTCTATAATCTGTATCTGAAGCCAGGTCTCACTGGTAAATTACTGGTTCCTTGATTTTTCTTCTAACCTATGGTTAATTCTTAAGACCTTCCCATTTTTTTGTTTTTTAAATTTTTACTGGGTAATAGTGTGTTTTCCCAGGACCCATCAGCTCCAAGTCAAGTAGTTGTTTCAATCTAGTTGTGGAGGGTGCATCTCAGCTCCAAGTCCACTCACCATTTTCAATCTAGTTGCGGGGGGCACACAGCCCACCATCCCATGCGGGAATTGAACTGGCAACCTTGTTAAGAGCACGCGCTCTAACTAACTGAGCCATCTGGCCGCCCACCTTCCCACTTCTTGTTGCCTTCCTTTTCAAAGCCTTTGAACATAGAATCACCCAGATGTCTTCTGACATTTTTGTAGCTATTTTCATGAAGTTTGAAGTATATGTTGAAGCTTAGAAATCACCTTCTGACAGGAAGCCTCTGATAAGTGTCTTTTGTCACGTGGGTTCTTAGGCAAATCAGTGCTCTAAATATTGATTTTAAAATAATCCTTACAACCAATAAGAATACAAAATGGGTATTATTCTTATTCTGTATATTAAAAAAAAAAAAAAGGAAGCCCAAAGATTAAATAACCAGGCCTAACTTCAAAGCCCAGCTCTTCTCGGGGGATTCTGAAATCTGAGGACCAAATGACAGTGTCAGTCAAAACACTGTTCAAATCATCAGATTCTTAAAAATGCTTCTGAGAACAATGCAGGAAAATAGCACACAAGTGAGTGGCATTCAGGAAAGAAATGCCCACAGAGGAAAAAACAGTGAGATAAGGAAGGGAATATGAGGGAAGCCAGGCTCCAGAGGACTGGAAAGACCATCTCATCTGGCCGACCACTGAGAAATGAAGAAATACCCACATTTTATGATTACGTGCAATGTCTGGACAAATGCAGCACCAACTGGCAGCTTGGGGTTCCAGCTCCCCTGATGGTCAGTCCCTACTCCCTTCTACAGTCTGTTCCTTCCTTGTGTTATTTAAATAGAGCAAAGTTCCATCACTACATTGTAGACTTCTCTCACACCAAAATAAGGCCCAAAACAAGTCTGGAGAAAATAAACATCAGATACGGAATAATGTCTGCATGTGGAACAACTACCTACACTCTAGAGCCAGTGAGAGTCTTTGCCTGAGACTTAAAACAAGTCGCTTGCAGAGCCATGTGAAGAAGTATATGGTGTGTGTTTGCTCACCCAACTCCTTTTGTATTTGGCTGAATCATAGTAGACTGACATCCCCTCTTCCCAAGTGGTGATTCACTGTCTACTCTGCGTTTCTTGAGGGTGGCCAATTAGATAAAAAGGCAGACATAAGAAATAATATGAAAAGACAGACATTGTAACATCATTGTCAAAGACCACCAAATACTAAATAAATCCATTTTCATATTCTAGTAGTGGTTTAAACTTTACTATCTGAGAATTAGAACGCTTTTAGAATTCACCCCTCCACCACGTCTGTAAAACAGCTCACAGATGGTACAGTCTCCTGAAGGAAGGGCATCAAGTGGCCAGTGGGCATAAGCTGAGGAGTCACAGACTGTCACCTACGGCCCGCATCCAAGAAACCCATTCCACCTAGGCCAGGGAAAGGGTGCCTAGAGAGCGGGCAGCAGTCTGCAGCTGTGTTTCGGCCATAATGAGAGGTTACACACGCTTCTCTCAAGCCGTCCTCCCACCCAATCACTGTTTGGCTAACAAAAGACTATATTGTGAAAATGGTAATAGAAAGAAATTGAAGACATGCCTGCGACAGTTCCCAATAAGGATGGTATGAAGGCACACTAAATTTTGGTTGATCGCTTCTCTTTGATTTTGGTAAAATATAGAAGAATAAAGACTAGCACAGTACTGATTTTACTGAAGAATGTAATAAAATAAATTGAAGATAAAAAAGAGAAAAACAGTAGAGAGATAAAGAATAGGAAAATACACCAAAATTATGCGAAGTCATTTAAAAGAAGGGTATTCTACAACAGATGAAGAAAGTTTAATTTCTTTTCACATTAGACATTGTTCACCATAATCGGCTAACAGAAATTACTTTGACAAAAGTCAAGGTGGCATAAAACAAAGGATAAATGTTATGAGATAACCTCATTTAATGTGAGTGACTATGTTAGATCCTATAGTTTTTGTGATAGCATGAGGTACAACTTATCTTGAAGAGAAAACAAACAGTTCAGGTCAAGGAGACATGCTGAGGATTTCATAGAGAAGAAAAGCTTGCCTTGCCCAGAACATTTAACAGAGTCTAGGGTAATTTAGGTAAAAGATGAGTTAGATACCAAGACTGGGCAGGGTCACGGGCCCACGATCCAGGCTTCACATCACTGGGTCTATGCAGCTCCCACCTCTCGGTAAGTGAGCTGTCATTTTTGGCAGGGGGACCTTCAGTAGGAGCCTTGGCTGTGACCAACCATAATTCAACCATCAGGCCACCCAGGGAACTGTTTTAAAAGGGATATTTGAGTATTTTCACGTTATACTGTTAAGGCATCTAAATTTTTGGTGTTTTCCATATATAATTTTACTGCTAGTTTTTTTTTTTTCATTCTGCACAACAATGATATTAAGTGACATAATTCTTTCTCTACTAATAAACAAGTTTATCCATTTTACAAACTCTAAATTGAGGTCTTGTGAAAGGGAAATTTATAATGTGGGAACACAGAGAAATATATTGAAAACCAAGAGGGACTATTTTTAACCATTGTAAAAATTCAATCACAATTAGCTGATAGTCTTTAACTTTGGAAAAACAGAAGAGTAATTAGAATTAAAGTAGGTATTAAAAATAATTGCCAGTAGTTTGTTTTACAAAAGAGGAATAGAGCCATAAGTGGCTTAATTGCCCAATTAAGTAACTACCAGATTCTTCTTTCATGAACACTAACAGAATTCACATTTGAGCTAATGAACAAAGCATATAAATATTTAACATCTCTTGAATATAACATTTAATGATAACAGAGACCACATAATTCTATGTATTGTGACTGTGCACAGATCAACCAGGTTAAATATCAAAGATACGTTGTGAATAATTCCCAAAAGTATCAATGGAATATTAATTAAATGAATTTTTTAAAGATTCAGAAATAAGCAGAAAACAATTGTAACATCGATGAGATAGTGCTTAAACAATTATCGACCTAATCAAGACCTTTAATATTACAACTGAAACGCACTACAATATTTTTTTTATTTAGTTTACAGAAAGAATCTATAAGTACAGGTTGCAGAAGGAAAACATTTAGTGCTATTTACACTCATTTTAAAACTCTGCTCTATACAAATTTCTGATCAGTATGAACAATATTTTCGTAGCTCTACTGCATAGAAAGCCTTTTCATCAATGCTTTAACAATGAGTAAAGTAACCTGATCACTCTAAACGAAGCCGACCATTTGAGACCATTTACACTCAATGTTTGTAAGGACCGTGGACGCTCATTTAAGTACAGAACGTGACAGCCTGTAACTTCATTTTTATAAAGGCTAAATTATTTATATGGAACATTGTTCTCTACGTACTACACCCCAATCTAAATTTAAGTTCTATAGTTAGGTATTTTATAAGTTTTAATTAAATATATTCTACACATATTTGTAATTTCATCCAGGAAGCATTCCTTCCTAGTGAAAAAATATAAAATCTTTTATGTTTTTACAGATTTAGATGAAACTGCTCATGCTTTAGTGCTGTGCAAATTGTTTTGAGCATATCAATTTTTAAGTTATTGGTACAAAACAAAACAGTGGCATCCTGAATCACGTATGCCTTAAAAATCAGCTTTTCATTTTAATACACAACTGCAAGCACTGATACCAAATGCAAACTACATGAAGAAACAAATTAGTTACTGTGGAGAATTTTTTAATTTTAAGAATTCATCTGAATTCTAATGAGTGAGTGTGACACTGGACACAGATGAGCAATAATTATGAAAAAAATCAAATGCTGATATTCAAATACATAAAACTGAACAGTACATGAGGTGTCCTAACATTTCTGCACAACAATGGAAGTCTATGAGTGATTGGAACTTCCCCCTCCCACATTAAGGCTAGGAAACACACTCACCCTTTTTGTGCTACATGAACAAGGTCTCGGTTACTTATAACTGGAGAGGGCACGTGTTAAAGGAAAAACCATTCGCTCATCAGATCTCTACTGAGTGCTTTAAACAGGCACATATGGTTTTTTCATTTGCTGCACTGAAGGTCGTCACCCTCCGTTTAGTGTTCTGTGCCAGTGAAGCCACCATGGCTGACTGTGGTAGAATCCACCCAACAGTTTAGTTTCTTGTCCATTTTTTCCTCTCCAGTTGGCCCAGTAATTACGGTCATTAGTTGCTGAGTGTTTTCCAGTGTGGAATTGTATATATGAGAATTTCTGGGTACCATGAACTATGCTATAAACTCTGCTGGTGAAGAAAACAATCAAACTTGTTTAGTGCAAACTGTATTTGGAACACTTGATTTGTTAGTTCTGGTGATGGCAATTTTTGTGGCAGCAAAATCATTTCTGCTATGAAAGGTAACTTGTTAACTTTTCCCCTGGAGATGGACTGCATTCAAAAACCAATGTTTTAAAACTGCTCAACTTAAACAAAAGTATTAGAAATAAAAGTCATAGTGAAACATGTTCTTGGTTCTTTTTACTTTCACAAGAAAAGATGACAGTGCTCATGTGATCACTCACTCCATGGCTTTACAGGCAGATGTGCTAAGGGTTCCTGATGCAATGTGGGGTCTCTTCTGTCCCAGCGGCATGGAAGACAAGGACGACGTCACATCACACTTAGCAGACAGTCTTTACAGGATTACACAACAGTTACTCTCTCCCGTCTTTTCCCGATTCCTCTGACCTGGGAAAATGAAGGAAAGCCTTGTCTGTAAAAATGCTCCAATTAGAGGTGGGGGGAGGAGAGCATCCAAGCTTGTTAACAAATAGGTTTCTTAATGTTTGCATTTTTAAATTAAAAAGCCATAATAAATGCCCTTTTAATCTTAGCCTGTTTCCAAAATGTCTGGTCATTTGCTTAACAAATTCTATTCATGAACTATGAAAACTTCCTTTCCCTCAGAATGGCTAGGGAAAACTGGCCATTTCTGGCTGCGTGTCTGTGGCTCAGTGGAACACGTCTCTAGAGCACGGCTCACCTTGAGAGTTTGGTTCTGGCAGTGTCTCTCTGGCCACCAAATGCATCACTGTTGTTTTGCCAAAAGGCAGTTTTAATGCTGTGTGAAAAGTAGAAGACAATTTGTTATATATACTTCAACCTATCGAAATCACTAACCAGGACTGAAACCTTTAAAACTTGATTGCTTTTTGTATGACTTCAATAGCTTGAACTTCTTACCAGATAGTGGATCTCTTAAAAAAATAAAATTAGGTTATTAATTAATATTCTGATAATATTCTAAACTTAATGTTATTACAAACAATTTTTATAATTAAGACATTCCTGTTATAGTCATTAGCTTGACATATATACCATGCTGTTTAAGGAACGGGACAAGAAAAATTCATGATTGGTTAAAACTGAAAATAATCTTTAGAGGAGAAAAGAAAAGGAATTTAAAAAATGTTTCACAGGCTGGCCGAGTGACTCAGTTGGTTAAGAACTTGCTCAAGAGTGCAAGCTCTGAGCAACAGGGTCTTCAGTTCGATTCCCACATGGGCCAATGAGCTGCGCCCAAGCTGAGCTGCGGCTGAGCTACCAACAGGTGGCAGGATGGCTCAGCTGGTGAGAGTACGTGCTCCTAACGGCAAGACTGCCTGTTCGAAGGTGGGTGACACTCGCCCACAACTAAGACTGAACTCAGCACCTTGAGCTGAGCTGCTGCCCAGATGGCTCAGTGGATAGAGCACACACTCTTAACAACAAGGCTGCTGGTTCGACTCCCACGTGGGTTGGTGGCTATGCCCACCCGCAACTAACTGAACTCAGCACCTTGAGCTGAGTGGCACAACTGGACTTGGAGCTGAGCTTGCTGCTCCCTCCACAACTAAGACTGAAGGACAACTTGGCTGTTCCCCTCCTCCAATTCCCCAATAAAAAAATTTTGAAAAAACAAAAGCAAAAACAAAAAACTGCTAAAAAAAAAATGTTTCACAGAATTTTTCTAGATATTACTGCTTTCTAGTCAAGCCTGTAAAAGATTTTCTCATTCATAAATTACAAATATTTATAAATATGAACTATTTCAGACACAGAGAGAATAATATGACACACATCCAGGTATACAGGAACTACTTAAGCACACAAAGCCATCAAGCTTCCTGGTGCCTGTTTCCTCCACCTAAGCTGGAGACAGTAATTCTATCACCTGCCCCTTAACAGTTCCATTGATTAAATGAAGCAATCCAGGGAGAGGGCTTAGTTCAGGGCTTGGCACACAGAAGGCATTCAGTAAATGTTACCACCACCACCACTATCATCATCGTTTTGAGACAGTTGGGAAATGGTCTCAGAAGACAGGTCCGTGAACTGAGATGTCAACTTAGGGAATGTTGGCCAGGCCTGGGGGAAGCAGCAGACGGCTGGCCATTTGAAGCTAAAACTTGGATTGATGAGGACTGTGATTTTCCTTCTCCACTGAATCTTGACTAGAAACAGCAGGTGCTGATACTAACAGCATCAAAGGAGCTGAAGTAAGAGGGACACGACTCCGAATGTGTTCTCTGTCCTCCCCTGGGGCCGCTTCTGTCTCTGCTGTGACACTGCACAACATCCAGAACACGCGTTTCCAACCTTCACGTGAACATCACCCAGGAGTTCACTCAGTAGCAGGTTGTCCAATGCCTGTCCAGTACAGCCAGGGAGCTACCAGTCAATTCTTAGATTAGAGTTGGTCTGTGTAACTACACAAGGAGCTGTAAAAACAACTACAGACCTAAGCAGCTCTGTTTGAAATGGCAGATATCTCTTCGTAGATATCAGCACTTTTTAGAGCAGGCATTACACTGACATTGAAACTTGGTTATGTGTGAAATATATCCTGAAATGTCCTCCCTACTCGATACTGTCATAATCATCATTGGCACTCGTGTACTCCAGCCCTGATCACACCACCTTCTAATAGCAGATTCTGTCTCTACTCTGTCATCCTGGAGCACCTTGAAGGAAGAGGTGCCTTGTCCAACCCTGGATCTCAGGGTTGGCATATAAGGAATAAATATATGCTGAATGAATGAAAATATTCCACCTTTAAGGAAAAGCAAATGTTTCATTGTTATCTTTAGAGAAAAAACTCAGACACTATTTAAACAAAGATATATTAAAGTACATCACTTCCTTTGCCTGCACATTTCTAATGATCAGAATGTTTTTGAAATACATATACTACGTAAAAGCAAAGCCTGCTGATGGTAGAAAATATATCCACAAGGGGGTACTGTTGAGCTACATTTCCCCAGTCACGTAGAAAGCAGCAATGGCTAACAAAAGTGTCTACTGTGTGCCAAACATTGTTCTAAATGCTTTGAATGTAGAAACTCATTTAACCCTCCTAACCCAGGAGGGCAGCATGACTGCTGTTCCATTTTACTCTGAGGAAACTGGGACACAAAGCACTTAAGTAACTTGTCCAAGTGAGCAGTGGAGCTCGGAGGCAACTTGGACAGTCTGGGTCTGAAATCTGCTCTTTCCATCACCACGCAGCACTGTCTCTCTCATTTACCTGTGCTCTTGCATGAATGGCAACTGTACCAGTTAAGTCAAACTGAAAACATTTCCTCAGTATTACATTTGAAAACCAATTATCAGAAACTTTTCCTAGTTTGTGTGTCTGGCTTTAACTTTAAAATATTACATCTAAGTTTTATTATCCAGAAGTAAATAAAATGACATTTATAGAACAATAGGTATGGACTCCTACCTATAATGGGATAGAGTTTATTTCACAAGGTGGTAAACACCACAGTGCTAAACTTAAATTTAACAGAATGCAAAATGTGAAGTCGAAATCAAAGAGTAGGCAGAATTCATACTGTTTGAAGTTGTAATTTTTTAGTAAAATCAGACACTAGCATTTAAACATATGGATACTGCAACCACGAGACAGACATTAAATCCCATCATGTAGGTGACCATTACCTCCTAACGTGACATTGCCATGTAGAAATCGTCCTTGATAAATAAGTCGTAGAATGTTTGGACTGCTGACCTGCTCTTCTTCCCAGTCTGAAAAGAAGCAGTGAACTTGTTAGGAGTGTTTCAACACAGAATTATGATATTAGTGCACTTTCTAAAAATCCTGATCAAAATCAGATACAATAGAATACATCAAAGACGACACTGGGAGCTTCCTCATAAGTGAAATAGTCACCACTCATGTGACCACTGCAGCCTCATTCTTGCTAGTTCTTCTCATTACATAGTAAGAGCTGCAGAAAGACTTGTTTTTGCTTCTTAAGAACACGAAAAAGTGCCAAAAGAGAGTCCTGCTGTCTAAAAATTAGAACAAGAGAATCGGGAAAAATCTAATCATGGGTAGAGAGGAATGACATTTGAAAATTAATTGCAATTACAGGTAATTAACAAAATACTATAATGCTCCAATATTTGTACCTGTTAAAATATATATTTGAGGCTGGAAACAATGTTTAACAAAGATTTTTAAAATAATGTATTTATATAGAGAATAACAAAGTAATTATACCTCAATAAAACTGGAGAACAAAAATTTTAAAAAGAGAAGAACAAAATAAATTAAGTGTTTACTTTTGAACAATAGTGATTTATTACCTTATTGTCATTTTGGAATCATTTGGTAAACATTACAGAACAACACAACTTTAATTCACTTTACCCAAAATACTTTGAAGAAACTTGAAAAATCACATTAGAAGGTACTATTACTAAACAAATATGGATGCCGGGAACGTGCACAAAGAAAATCAAACGACAAAATGGCGGGTAGGATGGGTAACAGAATAGTTCATTTCAGCCCATAACTTACAGGAAAGGATGAAACACTACACTGTTAAAATAATTATGTAAGGACACTGATAATGTGATAGGGTGCTGGGTTAGAAATGTTCCTTAGCTTGTAGATATAATAACTCCAGCTCTGATTTTGGTAGAGATTTGAGAATTCCATCATCATCCTTCTCAACAATTCTAGCGTGATGTGTTTATTTCCTACAGGACCTCCTATTATCAGGAGGTGGTAACTGTCAATACAGAGTTAAAATATACCAGAGAAGAAGTGATGGAAGAGAAAGGGGGAAAGTAGAACAATTTCCTCCTGCCTTTTGTTTTGAGTGTTCAAAATGATGAATATGAATTTGATAAACCAGCGTCTCTCAGTGACTCAGCACAGCAGAAACGGGAAGAAGCTCAGTCATTTCTCCCCCGTGCTCCCTCTCCGCCCCACACCCCCCTTTTCTCCTGCCCCTCTTCCCTCCCCCTGCCAAGCCTTTGTTGCCTTCTGACTCTAGTGCTCCCAGATCCCTCTCCTTCAGAGAACAAAGATCACATAAGCCTCTAACTCTTTAGTACGCAGTACTTCGAATCCATGGCACCCCACATTGCTTCTTAATGAATATTTCTGGTCAAGGTGGAATTGTTTTACAGATATAAAGACAAATGACAGCAATCGTCTAATTCACAGGGAAAAATATTCTAAAAATATTTGAGTATTTTTTGAGATGCAGAAACTTGAAGCAATGTATTTCTTTATGTTACAAAGAGTGTCATGATTTTCACGAACCCACTAGTTTAACATGCGATCTCCCCTTCACTCTCAGAGGATCTGAAATTTAATGCCCTGGAGAAGGACAATGCTTCAAGGAGAAATTTCAGCTAATCGTAACAAGTATTTAGTTGATTATTTTGTGGACCTCTAACCCAGTAACAGCTATGTGTCTGATTATTCCATCTGTTACCAATGTTCCAGTAAACTGCATTAAGATTATATCAAGGAAAACCAATTCCTTCCAAAAATATATTGTACGAAGTATTTTCTTCTACTGATTTAATATTTACTACACTTTTATTATTAGCAGCAGGAAATATTTACATTTGCTGACCTTTGGTGCATTATATGGTACAATGTAGAACTAGAGTTTTAACTTAGTTTATATAAAATAAAAATTAATTTTTTTATTTTTATTTCTTGCATTGTCTAAAATTGCTGAGTACAACTAGCAAACTGGGGAAAGACTGGGCTCAAAAACATTTTTTGTGAAAATAAGTACCGTAGGATTGATATAATCAATTCCACATACTGTAGCTGGCTCATTCATTTGGGAAACTATAGCACTTGACCTGCACTTGACTTTGACCTTTGTTTACCATTAGTCAGGACATTCTAAGGAATTAAAACTAATTTTAATATTCAGTCAAATGATTATAAAGGTAAAGTATTTCTTTTACCTCTTTATAATGTTGCACAAATAAAATACATTTTTGAGAAAGATTACCTATTTTTTGTCTTGTGTAATCTTTTCTATAATATCCTTAGATGTCCAAAGCTAGCCTAACCCTCTCTCTTCCCTCCAAAATCACAAAAACAATCTGTTATATCATACTTAGTAAAACATCACTATTAGGCAGGTAATTTAAAAATGCTTTTCATACTCACATTTGCCTATCCTGCCTGGCTAAGAAGAAATTCTAGAGCCCCAGGTTAGCCCACTTGGGCTTTTCTGAAATTCCTTCTCACTGCTAACCTTCAGCTTCAGGCCATCCTGATTCAGGCCTAGCGCTGTACCTCGGTTATGAATGGGAAGAGAGATCTAGTGACGTGAAAGTATCTGTCTACATCAGTGTTTCTTAAACTCGGGCCTATCAATTCACAAAGACATATTCTTAGGGTTGCAAGTCCTCTTCAAGAATTTCCAAATTGTGTTTTCATTTTAATGAAGATTTAGAGGAGATTATCTAGCTAATTCAAATAATCACTTTAAAACCCAGTGCAGCCTTGGGGTTTTAGTGCCCAGGCATACTTTTAACTTTATGACTGTACTGGCGCCCAGCAGGACTTCTTGAATTGTCAAGAGGCTAACAAGGAAAGCACAGAGGTTGACCTAACGTCCAAGATCCATTCTTGCTGAGCAAAGGCTGCATGGCACTTGGGAACGCTGTGTGAATGTGGGTTTTGTGGTGAATGTGCATAAAGCGGGGCCCTCACACAGCAAGTAGGGGCACGGGCATGCCAGCTCCACAGCACCGAGTCACAGGCAAACTGGGAGCCAGCTGTAGCAAGACACCATCTGGCACGCTGATGTTGTTGTCTGCACATTACTGGCTTTAGAATTATGTTTGGATTTTCCTTGTAGATCTGTTTTAGTTTTACGATTGTAGAAGAGTTAATACAAGTTTAAACTGGGTTTTATGTTTCTATTTTTAAAAATAAACATTATGATAAAATAATTTAGTCAGCACTAGGGAACCTACAAGGATTTTCTTCCTCTAAAAGCGTCCCATATATTATTTGAGGTTGAGAGACACTGATCTAATTTATTCATTTTGTATACACTGTCCTTTGTTGAAACAAGTCTTGTCCTTTACAAGTCCAAATTGCTTTGACGAGTACAATTAAGTGAAATCAGCTGAAAGGCCTATCACTTTGGTGCATGCTATAAAAAAGGACAAGATGATGTGGGGAAAGTTCAAAGGAAGAACATGAGCTAAAGACTCACGTTAGGATGGCAAGACAGTCTTATTACATACAAAAAAACTGGAGAAAAGGAATAACACACACACACCACAATTTTGGTGTCATGGATACTGCCTTAAAAATGAAAAGCATAAATGGATTTTATACCTTCTTGATTTTGTAGTAGTTTAGAGAACACATAAAGTAACAAGAATTAGAAATTAACTTTGTGTCAAACTCAATTTAAAATAAGCTATGTATAGAATAGACCAAAGAGAACGTATTATAATTTGTTAATGGTAGTTTTTCTTTCCTTTTACTTTGTGTCTTATGAATAGGTTTACTGATATGAGTGTGTGTGTGTGTGTGTGTGTGTGTGTGTGTGTGTGTGTGTGTGTGTGAGAGCTACATTTTGTTTTTCTTTAAAAATTTTTTTCATTTACATTAAGCAGCTCTAAATCAAAAACAGGGACTCTGTACTGTGGCTCCTTTACCATTTTGCAGTGAGGTAGCTGAAGAGCAAAATCGATGGAAGGATGCAGTGATTCCCTTTAACTTGGAGCCTTCTACCCTCAATTGTTTGTTTTCTTTTATATCTTATATCTGTATTTATAACTTTTTCAAAATGTTTGTGAAACAAGGTAGGGCATAAAGAATTAACATTATTCATTCTCAAGAGGGAAACACCACTCACCCATTGGCCAGTTGTCATACACATGCTTTGCGATGTCAGAAGCAGAATCATTGGGAGAAAACAGGAACTCTTTTGTTTTCCCGCTTACCAAGATGAGGCGCAAATTTATCTGAAAGAAGACAATGATTCTTTTAACATAAATCTTGACATTTTTAAAGTAATAAACGACTCAGGTTTTCATTTCACATTTTAAATTATTACTAATGCCATTTTCTCATTTTTATTTACTTAAATTCTGCAAAGATTTTTTTAAAGAATGATTTAAAGAATTTGATATTTTATTTCTAGTGTTTAATATATAGATATATTTCCCTCAACAAATGAACAAACGAAAACCAAAATTATTATTCTTTTAAATGTAATTATCCCAGTAATGTCCAGAATTGGACTTCTACAGGTTATCACATTACTGTAAAATACATATTTTCCATTGAAAAACTAATAAAAGTGGTGACCCTGCAAATCATGAAACAGAAAAAAAAAATTTAGCTCATAATCTGGTTCTTAGAAAAAAAGAGAAAACAATAGATTATATACAATGTTTTTATCCTATAAAACTTATTCAAACCTAAACAAATTAACCAGGAATTATAATTTTAAAGAACTTTTTTATGGTTAATAGAGGAGTCAATAAATAGTAGTTACTTTAATCCCAAAGATCATGTCTTTTCTTGGGAGAGGGAGGAGGAGTTACGTGTGACCAAGAACATAGATTCATTCACTGTCAGTGAAAAACCTAAGGTGAATAACAGAATAGAAATTCTTGGGATCCACTGGAATTACATGTCCAAGTCTATAAATATATTTTCTTATATGCCATTCTTAACACATTTTCCAAAATGTTCACTTTTTAATTTTTATCTTTATCCATAATTAACTTGATATTATCTTTTTAAAACCATGATATCCATTCACTTCCCTGTAAATTACAGAAATACAAACATGGTTTTCTATACTTCTGGGCTTCTGTTAAGAGAGCAAATATGACCTTCCTAAAAGTTGGGTCCAGTCCAGAGCCGAGCCCTGGGACTCGTCTCGCTTCTTTATATATAAAGAACAGAGAATGTCATTGTGCCAGTTTGAACTGTGCCAGGTCCCAGGTTACCCAAACTCTCATCTTCAGTTACCAATATATATATATTGCTTATAAAAAAAACACCAGAAAATCTTTTAAGACAGCAAAGTCTACAATAAATAAATGGTGCGAGCTGTAGCACCATCAACATACCAGGTCACGGACTGACTACCTACCACCACCATGGCCAATGCCACTCCCAATATCTCACCATTTTGAAAATGTGCTGAAAGTTATAAAATATCTCCTCTAGAAAAATGCTACACACGAACAATTCTGCATTCAATGGGATGTGACCAGATTCCACACTAGATGGAGTAGAACTGGATTCCATATTAGAATCTACATTATATCTCAATAAAAAGTTTTTCAAAGTTAAAAAAAATAGAAATCTATATTCCAGGAGAAAAGCTCTTTCAATATGTCTAGTAAGAATGTCTTGCTGCCTTTTCTAACTAGAATGAAATTAGACCAAAGAGCTTAATACAGGAAGTGATTTGATGAAATCACACTGATGTAAAGAAGTGATACGATCCAGGTTCTATTTGAACTAAATTCAAGTAGGGGTTTGCCAGAATGATTAAACTGTAAGAAAGCACCACCTTATTTATTTCCTATAACCAACAAGTAATGGATGATTCTTAAAGTACGGAACCCAACATCTGTACAATACAATGTGAACCTTGTGTACAGCACCATTCATGGCTGTCCCATATGTGAGAATACTGATACATATATATTATGCTCTGAACTTATATGGAATCTTCTAATGGCTTCAAGCTACTGTAGAAGGGCCCTTTAGTCATTAATGCCCAAGAAATTATGACCCTCATAACAGTTTAGCCATAGATGTTTGTTTAACCAGAAAGAAATATAACTTAATTCAACCTTTGTAAGAGTTATGTAAATGATATGAACCTACTATTTCTTGGAGTTGTCTAAGTTTAAAATTAATTTCTACTGGGCTTTTATTCAAATTATAATATTTAAAAATAACAACAACAAAAAACCAATCTAATCCTTAGAAACTGTAATGGTGGGAGACATCAAACCATATTTTAGATTTTCCCTAACATTCATCAATGTGGAGATAAAAAAATAAATGAGCATATACATCCTTACAATGCAAAATGGCACAGCTGTTAAATGACATGACATACAGGTCTACATGATGTGGCATGGAAAGGTGTCCACAATATATTAAACAGTAAACAACAAATGCACTCCATCCCATAAGTGCATAACACTAACTGGGTCCATCCTGCAAAGTTCTCAGTATTTCCTTTTTTAAAACTGGTAACATATCACTATCACCAATAAACTGACATTTCACTTTCGCATTTCAAAATAAATGGTCTAATGAATTTATGTTCATCTCGATGCTCAGAATGTTGGACATCTGGGGGCTCTAGATGTGCTTGACACAGGTTAAAAAATATTTTTAAAAAATGTTTATAGGTGGGCATGACCATTTTAGTCTGACACATACCCTGCCAATCAATCCCTGCGTAATCACAGTGGCCTGCTTCATACACTTGCACCTTCCTGGCCCTAAAAAACATTTAAGTTTGTAACTCATGGCAGAGTATGAAAGTGGCTTTGGGCTACAAAATGAGAACAAAAAGCAGGATAAGATTTTAAAATCTACTTAGAGGGAATCTAATCACCCCTCTGGGTAGAGAAGGGGAAAATATGACAAATACATAAATCTAAGAATTTATCAAATCTTGGGAGCAGCGGGTTAGCTAAGTTGGTTAGAGCGCAGTGCACATAACACCAAGGTTGCCATTTCGATCCCCACATGGGCCACTGAGATGCGCCCTCCACAACTAGATTGAAACAACTACTTGACTCAGAGCTGATGGGTCCTGGAAAAACACACTGCTCCTCAACTAAAAAAAAAAAAAAAAATTTATCAAATCTTATAGTTAAAACTACCCCAAACTGACAATAACAGATAAAGACTATTTCAGGAAATAAGCTTATGTCCCCAATTTAAAATAACAGTAATAGGGCCGGCTGAGTGGCGCGATGGTTAAGAACTGGCTTGGGATGCCAGAGGGCCCCGGTTCGGATCCCACATATGAGGGCCAGTGACACTGCCCTCCACAGCTAAGATGCTGAACAACAGCTCAACTTGGAGCTGGGCTGCCGGGAGTCGCCGGCGACGGCATAGGCTGCAGCCCCTGCTGCCGTGGGTTGCCATGGGCTACCATTTGTAGCCAGCAGCCAGCGTGAGCGGCCAGCAGCTGCAGTGAGCAGCCGTCCAGAAGCCGGCGACTGATCTGCCTCGCCTGGGAAGAGTGCAATGATGGTGCCAACTTGGGCCAGTGAAGCAACGTCCTCCACAACTAGACTGAAGACCAAAAGGACAGCAACTTGTCTGTTCCCCTTCCCCCAATTCCCCAGTACTGTTCCCATCCCCCAATTCCCCAATTAAAAAAAAAATCTTAAAAAAAGATAAAAATAAAAATAAAAAAATAAAATAAAATAACAGTAATAAACCCATAGAATTAAAGTAACACAGTGTGGGAAACACTTCCAGTGCCTGGGACATAGGTGTTCACCAATATTTGTTGACGAATATTTCAGCTTTTCTAGTTAAAGATGCAAACGGAAATGTCGGCTGGAAAGGTCAGCACTAAGATTCCAATCTAGGCCTTAGTATTCTGGGCTTTTTCTCAAGCATTATGTAGAAGAGGGCTGGATAACAGTAAATTTGGGGTAGTGATGTGGAGATGAGGATAGTTCCAACATGCAAACACCTCACTGTGTGATTTGTCAGGCTCCATCTTTACTGTCAGCAACATGCCACCGTTTATAAGTGCTATCACTTAGTAGGGCATTTTGAAAAGTAAAATGAAGTGAGCTACCATATTAACATGTCTACTAAGCCTGGTTTTTAAATGAAGATAAAGACTGGTTATTGACATGGAAGATTAGCAGTGAGTCTGGACTTGTTCCTGTGCTTATACCTATGTGACCACTTCGCTCCTAGACTAGAGCATGAATCTGCCTCAGTAAGCAGTCAAGCAAGTGTGTTGTTAAACAAAAAACTTTCATGCTGAAAGCTTTTCTGAAAGAAAGGACTTATGGAACCACAAGCTAACCAGAAAGGATGGGTCCTGGGGCATGCAGTCTAAGACACCAGCTGCAGGGCTGGATGGAGTGACAAACATGTCCCTGGGATTGATAGGGCTCTTTTATGCAAACAGTTTGGGAAGAAAGAGGTAGTTGTTTAGAAAGAATTGACATTGGCTATGGATAAAGGGGGCGGGAGGTGAGGCGGGGCCAGCTCTGGGATAGGTGCAGAGTCCATAACAGTTTGCTCCTTTGGATTGGCTGTGGGCAGCAGTCCCAAAGGGTGATGTGTAAGCAGGCTGCGGTGGTTGCCTGGTAGTTGGCTATTCTCTCTAGATAACTGTAAACAGCCACCTGGAGGTTAATTCAAAGTTCCAACACCCATTCAGGAATGTAAGCAGGCTTTGTTGGTTCCGCAGATAGTTGCTAACCCACTAAACCCTTCTGCCTCTTCCTTCCACCTTCCAGCCTGGTGTAATTTAATTTAGAACACCTCAGAATTTCTTTCTTGTCAGTATTTTAGGACTGTAATACCAATGGAGGAAAACACTAAATTCCCATAATTTCCTTTAGAAGAAATCTTGAAAGCAATCACCCAGATGAACATCTGGATACACAGGTTGGTCAGTAGTTAATTGCTCCTATGTTATAGTAAGAATCTTTTCAGGTTTATTCAGATAAATAACATCAATTTCAGCCCTTCTCAGTAAATGTGTGGTAATTCCTACAAATGTAAGCTAGTTTCCCCTAAAAGATTATGTACCAATTATTTAAGTATTTATTAATGAAAGGCCTTTTGACTTATTCGAAGCCAGGCTAAGTCAATCTATAAAATACCTTAAAAGAACCTCTGCTTGCAAGGTAGTGGGATTCTCAACATATCAACGAGTTAAAAACAAGACTCTTATTAACACCTTAAAATGTGATACACTCCATGTGCATACTTGTCTAAAAACAAAACAATTAATCAGGACTCTGGATGACTTGATATGAGCTGGAGCTCATATTATGCAAAAAAATTCCCAAGGGATGTGATTAGATCACCCAAATGAATTACATATTTTATAATTACTTTTGAGGCAAAACAAATCAAAATAAAACTGTTTCTGACGTAGAAACACCATGATTGCTTCTTGTAAGGCCAATGGAAACAAGAACTTCTCCATGCATGTAATTTCAAGTTTAAAAAAAGTTCTCAAATACCCATTTCTATTTGTTAGATTACATCGATTTGGAGAAATCTCATCTAGAACTTAATTCAACAACAATTTGTCTTCATTTGGGTCAGAATAGAAAAAAAAGAGAAGAGGTAGAATGAAAGATGGAATTCACTGGCACAGTCTTTGGCCATAGAACAGACAATTATGGAGATGGACCATGTCCTTTTAAAGAAATATGACTGTTTTCTACCAAGAGAGCAGCATGCTGATCACAAAAGAATACCTCAATTTCTCCTCTGAGTCTCTGAAGAAGAAAATGAGTCTTGGGGTCTCTACTTCACCTTCCAGGGGCGCACCTTTGCTTCAGTGGTGCTCATTCCTGGCTTTTTTTGCTAAAGGGCAAGCAAGAGGACAGTGGGAAAGATGCTCGATTTTCTTCGCAAATCGCTTTTCAAAACTCTCAGTTTATCTCAAGGGGATTATACTGAGTAAAAAAAATGGCAACCCCAAAAGGTTACATACTATATGATTCCATTTATATAATATTCTTAAAATGATGACATTATGAGATGGAGAACAGATTAGTGGAGGCCAGGTTTTAGGAAGAGGGACGGGTGATGTCTACAGAAGGGAGCACAAGGGATCCTTGTGCTGGAAGTGCTGTGCATCTTACTCTGGTAAGTGGCTTCCTGAATCTGCACATATGGTATAACACTGCAGAGAACAGAACACACACACACGTAACTGCATGTAAGTAAGAGGAACCTGAATAGAGTCTGTGGGTTTTACCAGCGTCAGTTTCCTGTTGTGATGCTGTCCTGCAGTTATGTAGGATTTCCCCATTAGAGAAAACTAGGTGAAGAGTATATGAAATTTCTCTGTACTCTTTCTTATAATAGCAGGTGAATCTATAATTATCTCAAAATAAACATTTTTTTTAAAGCAAAACTCAACTTGCTAAAAATTTTATGGCATTATATGTCTGTCTTTACTTAGTTGCCTTGTTTGCATTTGAAGATGAGTAGTGCTTTTTAAAATATTGTATTAAAGTAGCCACTTAATCTAGAGAAAAAGATATAATCTATGAGTGACTTATTTTGAGGCAACATGTGCATTTGAAAATAGATAGGCATATTTTCTTTTTTTCTAGAGTTATGGATATGTAACTGGCATATTGTGAACGTTTGTTAAATGTTAAAGAAAAATGGAATGAGGGAGATGAAGTATGTGTTCTTTTTCCCACATAAGACTGATTTAAAACAAGTCATTCAAACAACTGCAGTGCTAAAATATGGTAATCACCTTTCGTAAACTTTCTTTTAGTCGTTCATTTATTCAAACATTTTCCGAAGCAGACACTGTACTTGATGCCTGGATTACAAAGGGTTTAAGGGTTTAATAGGAAATCCCTTGAGAATTTCATAATCTTGAAGCTATGAGAGACATGGTCATAATTATAGTGCAGAGGGGTAGCTAGGATATAAAATTTTTAAGTGCTCAATAAATATTTGCTGAATGAATCTTAAAAATAACAGAAAGGGGAGCCTGTGGGTCTGAGGTCACAGAGCAATCTGTGTGGTAGTGAAAAAAGAAGTACATGCTAGCAGCCCGCCCATCACCGAGGTGTGGCTTACTCTCCTTTAGGTACTGCACTTGGTTACCACTCCACCTAGCCCAGCTCTGAGGCAGGTATCACTACCCCCATGTTAGAGCTGTGGGAATGAGAGTAGAGACTTTAGTAGGTGGGTAAACTGAGATTTGAACCCAGGTGTGCTAATCACACAACTCCTGGTATTCAACACTCTCCTGGAGTGAACCAGTGGCCCCAGAAAATTCCCTACCATGGTATCCATCATCACTCTCCATCATCATCTTGACCACTCTTGGCCTCACTATGCTCCAAGCCCAGGTATCCTCTTTCAGTTCCTCCCAGCCTTTGCACAGCTCCTTCCTTCGGCTTGGAATGCTTGGTGCCCCACCCCCACCCTCTCCCTGCCAATCCACACACACTCTAGCTTATAATGTATGTTTAAGAGGGGATGGCATAAATAAATCCTCCTGAGCCTAATCATCCTGGATAAGATACTGAAACTATTTTTTTTTTAATTGTAGGAAAAGAATTTCAAAATAGAGAAGCCAAAAAAGCATTCCTATTCTCTACTGGAAGACAGCAGCAGTCTTATCTGTGAAGCGTTATATAAGGCATCCATGAAAACAGATTTTAATGTCTAAGAAAATACACCTGAATTATTGTCTATGAATTTGCTTGTAGTATGGAGTCATAAACTAAGGTACATTGAGATTCGCTAAATGGATTGAAACTATGGAATCTTTTTCTTCATTATTTTTAGCACTTAGTATGATGTTGATTCTAATATACAGAGAGTGCCAAAAAATGAATACACATTTTAGGAAAGAAAAATTGTATTGAAATTGTAATAGTCAATATATACTGATAACGAAAGATGAATACAAGTCACATTTGACTTCTGTAATTACAAGAGGTGCTCAAAATGGTTACCATCAGCGTAGCATCCAGACACTTCTGATTATGGCGAACTATTGCTTGAGCAACGTTGACCAAAGTGTCCACTTGTATACAGTTTTTTTGGCACCCTGTGTATATGAAACATTAAATCTTTGTAGGTAAAAACTCAGTGGGAATCCTTACTTTTAACTGTAGAAACACTTACCTACCATCAAGGATAGGTCAATAGGAGGTCAGAGAAGTCTCTGGCTTAAGTTCCCAAGTAGAACTTTTACAATATCTCATTTTACTTGAAATGTGAATTTCTAGAACGTTTAACTCATTTTAAAAAATAGGTGAAGAACTATATTCCAAAGCAACATTTAATGCTTTAAACTATATGAACTGTCAACTAATTTTTTTATTTATTAAATTATTTTTGGCACTGAACGTGAACATGAAGCTGCTGGTCTATAACACTGAATGAACCGTAACAGTCAATCAGCCTACTTGCGCTCTATGTAGATTGATTTTTTTTTTTCTGATCAATGAAGAAACAAAGAAAACATTGGGTTTTTCTAAGTACAATTCAGAAATAATGTAGCTCTAAACTGACACAGCATTTAGTACCTGACACATAGTAAGTGCCTAATTAGCTATTATTACAAATTATCTATCACCATCAGAACCATCATCAGTTTAGTAAATCACATAATAATAACTATTGGGTTGTCAGAAAAGTCATGATGCATTTTTGCAACGAGAAACATAGAAAAAATACATCATGACTTTTCCGACAACCCAATATATAATGATGCTCTTTCTTTAAGTACTTTTAATATACATTGACTTTAAAATAGGCTTGGAAAACTTGGATAAAATTAAAATTCCATGAGAAGACTGAACAATATATTTCCTTGAAAATCCTTCCAAATTATTCTTAAAATTATAATTTTTTCAACTTCCAAATCTTGTGAATTTAGAAAACACATTGGTTCTGAAATAAAATTATGGTTCTGTATCACACTGACACCTGACTATAGGATATCCCTTTAAAACTTGCACATAGGATACAAACTACCTTTAACCGAACTCAGTATGCAACAGCAGCAATCTAATTTCCTATACATGCTAGCAGCGAAATAGCAAATTTGAATGAAACCAAAGCGCTCTCCAGGGGACTATGACTTGTATCTAGGGAAACCTTTGTTCAGAGGAGGATTTTTACATCTTATGACTCACTTAATTAAGAACAACAGTTCAGTACAATTGTTTCTGCCAACCAAGCATGACGACATTAAATCATAGATAGGAGAAAGGGAACTGGCAAGAGTAAAAAGGCAGAGGACACTGGGGAAGGAGAGAGTAGCCTTTTCTATATTCATAATACATTTTCATGTATTTCAAGAAGATGACAATTCTCTCTCCAATTAGTGGAAATATGATAATGTGATGTTTTTGGCTAAGAGCTTGAAATCATGGGGAAGGAAACTTATATTTATTGTTTATCAACTATGTACCAGACGTTTCCCTTACACATATTATCTCATTTGAGTAGTTCTAGCACCTATCATGATTTTGGCACCTACCTTAGAGTACTTTCTCTTCTCTCTAATCACCTAGCTACTCCAGTAAATCCAGGTAGGACAGAGGATAAATCTTTTAGATGTCTGTGCTTGTATTTGTCTTGGCTTTGAAGTTATTTGAGGCTCTGCCACATTCCCTCTGAGCTCAGTGTTTGCCTTTTGGCTGAGGGTGTCAATTCTCAGATTCTCTCATTCCTACTTCTGTGCTATTATCAAATTCTCAGTACTCCTTTAAATTTCATGTCTTTTACAACAGTCCTCAATCATTCAACTTTTAAGATTGCAAGCAGTCTCAGAATTCATCCAGTTCACAGGCAGATAAGGAACAGAGAAAAGGCCCTGAGGGGCTACTTAGTGGCAAAGCAGATAGGAACCCAGGCTTTCTCTCTCCTAGGTCAACATACCTCAGTGTCTCCCCAAAACACCCTCTCAAACTCCCCCTAGATCTTTCTAAATATTGAATTCATGTCTTATTCAAATAGCCACTTCAAAAGGGTTTGCTTTTCTTGTAAGATTCATGCAACTTTTGAGAAAAATACTCAATCTGCTACATACTAACTAAAAAGTAATCCTGCCTTTCTCTGAGTGATGGAATTTCTAGGGAATATAAGAAAATGATAAGAGAAAAATAGTTCTTTACTGTAAAATAAGCTCAGAAATGCCAGGTTAAAAAATTCAAACACAGCTACTGCCAGGATCCGGGGGAGGGGCAGTGGGGGTTATTGTTGAATGAGCAGTGTCAGTGCTGCCAGATGCAGTCCTGGTGGACGGTGGTGATGGCGGCACAACATTAATACCACCAAACTGTATGTACACTTACAAATGGTTAAGAGGGTAAATCATGTATATTTTACTACAACCTAAAAACCCAAAAAATTTTTACAAAAAAACTTCAAAGTTTCTTTACTGCAAAACTTCTCAGAATCTTCTGTGTGCCAAAATGAATTTGTGACTCCTCAGGTAGACAGGGGCCTGTACCAGAGTGTCCAGGGTTGGTCGGTCCACTGTCAGCTGATACTTCCAAAGATGGATCACACAAATATTGGCTAAACAAGGTGCTAGGCCAGGTGCTGTAGAAAGTATAAAGATGATCACTAACTCTACGCAGCGGTTCTCAACCTTCCTAATGCCGCGACCCCTTAATACAGTTATGTTGTGGTGACCCCAACCATAAAATTATTTTCGTTGCTACTCTATAACTGTAATTTTGCTACTGTTATGAATCGTAATGTAAATATCTTTTTGTTTTCCGATGGTCTTAGGCGACCCCTGTGAAAGGGTCGTTCAACCCCCAAAGGGGTCGCAACCCACAGGTTGAGAACCGCTGCTCTACAGTATGCTGGGTCTGCTCTAAAGCATTCGGTCCCTTCAGGAGGCAGTGGGGCTCACCCAAGTAGGTGACTGAAATTCAAGTTTGTTTACTGATTTTCAAATTTGTTGGGCAAAGTAAGTTGATGTGCAATCTGACATGCAAGAAATGGAAAATCAGCCATTAGTCCTATGGTATAATATTTTATCATAAAAATTGTTGAAATAGCTGTAATTAAATAATCTAGTTACCCATATTGTTAGAGAATGCCAAAGTGACTTTCCTCTTTACAGCATAACTGTGAATTAAATATTTGTATCACTGTTGTATGAAGGGGCAGGCTATACCCAATTTAATATCAGAGTAAAATTCATATAAGATGGACACCTTAAAACACACAATTGAGAAGACTTATCTTTCCCATGTACTTTTTTAAAAACATGAAAAAATGGTTTAGACTTGATGCTATGGTTAGAAAATAATATTAATGTGTGCCATTGCCCTATGAGAAGGAAACTGATGTTCTTTGAGGGACTGACTGTCCCAGGTGATTGTTAAAGTCCCTCCCAGCTCCAATACATATGATTAGCATTAAAAAAGGGCATGTTATTTAGAAATATAATGGTTTTATCATGTATAATAAAAAATATACATAGGATACATAAACAATCAGTAATGACCAATTTGTTGCTATCAATCACGCTTTATATTTGAATAACCCACTGTGTTCCTTTCCTCATCACTACCTCTTATCTTTAATACCCTATACACCAGTGCCCTTTGAAGCCACACTACTGAACTGTACTCTTAAAGGTCACTTACGACCACTTAATTAAAGAAAAAAATCAAACAGCTTCTTCTCATTTCTCATCTTCCTTAGTCTCTCTGCAATGATTGACAGAGTTTAATTCCTTCCTTCTTGAAAATCATTCCTCGTTGGGTTTCTAAAAGTCCCCAAATGTGTTTTCTGGAACATTGACTGGCCTCCTTGAAGTATTCTGGGGGAGAAGAGGGTTCAGCGATCAGATAAGTCCGCACAACATTACTTCATATATTCCACTCCTGGAGACTTGCCATGTATGTTAACGTATTAAAAACCCAGAGAATTCTTGCAGTGAACAAATTCATTTAATTTTACTCGTTTGTAGTATTTAACCACAGAACCAATTTCTTTCCCATATTCCCTGTTGCCGCACCACAGGTCTAGTGTTGGGTAAAACGCTCTGGGGAATCTGTTCCTGCTTCTTTGATCCTCTGTTTTGGCTGTTTTCTTCCCTCTTGCACTCCAAATACAGGCTTCCAAAGGTTCGCTCATCAGTCTTTGCTCCCCAACACTCTATCCTTGAGGGGTCCTATCCACGCCCAAGGCCCCAGTGCCACCCAAGTGGGACAGTCCCAACTCGTCCTCCATGGTGCAGCACTTTCATTTCTCCAGCTGCCAGCTGACCATTTCTAACTGGATAGCCTGCTCTCGCCTCGAAGGTGGCATGTTTAAATTTGAACTTATTTCTTCCTAAATAACAGATAAACCTCCTGACTTATTATTTCTTTTCAGTTCTCCTGGTTTCCCAGTCACTCTGGCCTGAAAGCTCAGCCATCATTTACTCTGCCCCTTTCCTCATCTCCCCTTCCTCAGTTACTAAACTCTTTCAGATTCTCTCTCACTCCCCTCCATCCTGCACACTGCCGAACATTTCCACATCCGGAACTTTGTCAGTGCTACAGGGAGCTAACAGTCCTTCCCACGAGGTGCACAGCTAATGGTCGCAGACCCCTGACAGGTCCTGCTCGCTCCCTGTTGCTGATGGTCAACTGGGACACCGAGGTAAGAATTTCTGAAGATCACATAGTTCACAACCCCAATTTCTCAGTCCAGTCCAACCACTAGTATCTCCCTACTCAAATCGCTCCTTTGGCCCAACTGATACACTCATCATAAATCCTACCCTGGCAGGAATCACACGGAAGACCTCCTCATTCCTCTCACGGAAGTGCTAAGGCCTCCGCTGAAGCCTACGGGGCCACTCGGTCCACAATGCTCGTCCCCCTCAGTTTCCATCCAACCGGGGGCCTGTATGGGCGGCTCTGCTCTGCCTGTCCACATTTATTTGCCTGGGGCAATCCTGATTCACATTTGTTGTCTCCCTTTTACTCTCAGAAGTATCTCGATGTAGGCAATAAATTATAAAGCTGTCATACATATACCATATCATTTACTGAAGCAAGAGACAATTTATGTGTCTTAACTCTCCAATGAAATCATGCCCCTTGATGGTAGAAACATCAATCTTAAAACTCCTTAACAGGACTTTTCTTTCAGAAGTTGCTAACTTATATCAACAAGCACAGTCTCTTACATGTGTGGTTACAGAACAATTTTGGAGATAAGGTGCCTTTGGCTGTGTTTTTGTTTCCCAATTAAATCCTGCTTTTAGATTAAAGAGGAAAAAATGCATTTTAAATTAATTCATGTAGTTAACCTCATATAGTTAACTATGCCTGAAAAAATAGTAGGTATTTAATATACTGGAAGATGAATGAATAAGGTACCAGAATATTCCAGACTACAGCCAACATTTCTAAAATATTTCAATAGTATACGCATAACAGGATACTTTAAGTACAACGAGGAAGTGAAGTTACCAACAATTACAAAAAAACCCCACAAAAAAACAAAACGTCCTGTAATATTTTTTGTTATACACAGCTGGGTGAGGACAGACTATTTTCCACACACAACTATCATGGGATACAAGCCTGAAACAGACCAGAGTGATAATGAAAAAGTTGCCCTGAAGAGGGAAAAAAGAAAAAGCCATTTAAAATCTCATCCTAGTCTTGACAATACGTTTGTCAGTCAACTCATGATTCCAAGTGAGAGCCAGCTGTCCGATGTAAGCAGAAGACATTCTGTCTGACTGTGAAGAAGACGATTGTCTGGGCTGCCTGCACTTTGCAGCCCTATTCAGCACACAGAAAACTCGCATCAACCTGTGCCTAGTGTTGCTGTCACTTAGTGGTGCCCCAGATAGGCATGACCTCATGTGCTCTTAAAATGGAGGTTTCTCACTTACAAATTAATGTCCCTGGGATATCATGAACTCTTACTTGAATACAATGGTGTTTTGTTAATTATTGTTTATTAAATTTTAAAATCCTAATAAATAATTTATCAGCTTACTTAGGATTAGCATGGTAACTTATTCAGCAGCAGAGATCTGCACAAGCAGGGAAGAAAGGCAAACATGATAAATGCATCAACATTAGTATATATTATTAAATACAATTACCAGTAAAACACAGCGTAAAATTCTGCATCTATGCAGGACACTCTATCTAAGCTAAGAATGTTAATTAACATAACCACTGAGTACTAGTCATTGGAGGTGAATGCATCACACTATTCATTTAAAAAACCCTGAATGTTCATAAAAAGTTGTTACAGAATATAAATCCAGCAGCATGAAAACATTTAGTACAATACAGAAAGCACAACAAATGGCAGCAGATGGCTTCAAAGATGGGAAATAGAGAACCACAGTGAAGTACAAATTGAAACTAAAAGGAAAAATTTTACAAGAGGAGAAAAACAGATGAGCTCCTGGGGAAAAGTAAACGATGAACAGCAAAAAAAGGAATATTTATAAACAGGAAAGAGTGTTACGAGCAGATCAGACAATTATCTAAAGGCATGGACGTGAAAAGGCCAGAATGCACTGTTACCAGGAAACAACTGAAGAACTAAAGGACCCCAGCATCAAATTAAAATAAAAACACAGTATACTTCTTGTAAATTTTGACTTAGGCTTTGCGTTAAAGACAAATCGTCTCAAGTTATAAAGAAACCAGAAGATAGTTACAAATCCAAATAAATCTGGCAGGTCAGTTAAGCTTAACAACCCTCTGACTGGGACCACATGCTGACCATGTTCTAGTTTTTTGAACCAGTGAAATAGCCTACGATCATGTTGATTAAATACAACTGCAGGAATACATGAGGAATTTCAGAAATTGCTAACTTGTATCAACAATAACTCCAAATAATTAATACCATAAAACAGATATAAAAGTCTGGTAAAGATATTTAATGAGTTTCTGGACCTCTCATTACAAGAACTAATGACAGTGTTTCCATCACTTTCATTTATAACTTATATTAGATTTTCTTTTATTTTCAGAATAGTCATGACATTAATGTTTGAACAATTACCAATCCCTAAGGTACTGTCCTTACTCTACCTTCAGAGTTTTAGAAAGTATGACTATGGCATAAATGCTTTCTTAAGGAATATAATAAAATTATTTCCCCAGTTTTTTTTCAAAAGCAATTCAAGAATGCGAAGAGTAAATCTGTAATAACAATGCACACACACGTACATGCACATATCCATATGCATATTGACCTTTTCTTAGTTATGTTTGTCAGGTGAAAACTAAGTACCCAGGTGAAGGCTAATTTATTTTAGAGAAGACAATAATGATTCTAGAAGTCAGAAGACGATATGATGAACATGGATTCTTCAACAAGAGAGGCTGCTAGTGAATATGATTTTAAATGGTATTTTTATCACTATTTCTCCATAGCTACTTGGTTACCAGGTTTTATTACTTTTTTTCCTTCTGCAGTGTTTACTGCATCTATGCCCCTCCCCCATTCACCTGTCAACATCCTAATTTTGACCCCGACGGCAGTTAAGTGATCTACTAATTGGTCTTCTTGGGCATTCTGTATGTACGCACTTCTCCCATGCATCTTGCTCTGGTTAATCCTGTGTACTGTTACTCATCCATGCAACAGACATTTATCAGGCACTTATCATGGGCCTACTGTGTGAATGCTTAAATATTCAAGACCTACAAAAGCAACAGACATAAGCAGGTAAACTTCTACATGTGCTTCTGAGGTCATGAAATCAGCTATGCATCTGATTGGCTGATTATGTTTTCTTGCAGCAGTTTTGGGGAAGAAATAATTACATCCAGACTACCAAAAAAAGGGCAGAATTCTACCCAAAGTTACCGTTATGATTATCACCTACTGGAGCCCAAATAGTCTTTTCTTGGCACTCCTAAATAATAAGACTGCAAACATTTGTTTCACATTCAAGTATTCAGACTTATTCACTCATGAATGGAGTCAATGATTTTGATCACGTACACATAAGCTTTTATGCGCATAGGACCTAATCTCTTCCAGGTACAACTGTTATTAATGGCTTTACTCTAGCATATACTAAATAATTTGGACTCTAATAACCAATTCTAATTATAAGCTTGTATGTCCCAAGGCTTCATCTGTAAATTCATTGTAACCTGGATTACATTTCTATAGAAAAAAGGTTACATATGGCAGTTAGTTTC
Source organism: Hipposideros armiger (assembly GCF_001890085.2). Taxonomy (NCBI): domain Eukaryota; kingdom Metazoa; phylum Chordata; class Mammalia; order Chiroptera; family Hipposideridae; genus Hipposideros; species Hipposideros armiger. The sequence continues at coordinate 973,197 of NW_017731817.1, read as the reverse complement.
CCCAGGAATCCCTAAATCTATTTAATCTAATAATATGACTAAAATCTACCTAATATGCAGTGAAAAGTAGCTATGATTAATAATCACAAACACATATAACTCTATGTGCTAGATTCTCTTTTAGGTATTTTACATACATCGGCTCATTTAATACTCACAGCAACCCAAGGCGAAAGTTACTATCATTACGCCCATTGTCACAGAGGAGGAAGCTAAGGCAGAGACTGAATAACAGGCCCAAGGTCCGACAGCTAATTAGTACCTGAGCCAGGCTTCCATCCAACCCTGGCTCCGGGGCAGTGCTTTTTATTTTTAGCCACTATATCCAATTGGCTGTAACCATTAAAAGTGTTAACTCAGCCTGCACAGAATCCAAATTGTTATAAGTACATCATGGTTTTACTTCAAATGATGCATCACTAATGCGTTGTTATTTAATGAATTGCTCACATGTATATATCTAGCATTTACTTCAGAATCAGTCTTTAATGGTCACAGGCCCTGGGTAAGCTGAAGCATTTGGACTGCCCCATTTGTCTCCAAGAGTATATGCTACCTAAAACAAACAAATCTGAGTTGTTCTGGCTTTTAAAAACACAACAAAAAAAATATACAAATCTCTCTTTTGATTCCAGTTTTGGTATTGTCTTGTATGTTATACTTACTGGGGGCAGGGCTATAGCTTGATATTTTCATCTGTTCATTTTCTGTAAACTTTCCTCCACCACTACTCTTGGCAATAAATCTTGGTAGCACCATCATCTCCTCAGCCCAAGAAACAAAGATTTAAAGAAACTACTAACAGGTTCAAACCAGAAAGATTCATCAGTGTATGTATGGGACTAGTTTTGGACTAGGTTTTCAGTGAAGACAAGAAGACTACGGCAGGGGTGAGGGGCTAGAAGATGAAGAGAAAGCTTAGTGATGAAACTAGAGTGAAAGAAATAGAGGGAAAAGAAGAAAAATCTGTGACTCTAAAGACAAGGTGTGAAATGTGAACAATTTGTTGACCTCATAACTTGCAGACAACTGAGGGCAACAATCCTGGATCCCCAGGTCACTGTATGTGGGAGGAGTATGAAATAAAAAACCTTGCCCTTGGCCAAGTGTAAGTGAACAGACCAGCAGGCGACTTCCCTCCAGATGGAACAGCAGTGGACACACAGCTGTAACACACTATCTGAACCCTCCAATTAGGGACAATACCTCCTCCTCCCTTGACTTGCAACTTGACTTCAGAGTAATCAGATCTGTCTAAAAATGATCTGTAATTCCTTCTGGTATTCTTGGAACGGCACTTCTTATAAGTAAACAACTTGCCCAGTATTGCTCCAAGCCAACTGGTCCAAGCCCAAGTTAAACCAAAACTCCAAGGAAGGGAAAGGTGCGGCTGTTCTGGCAAATAGTGCAGCCGGGCCTCGCACTGCCAAGGCCTGATTCACCCTATGACCCAGCGATTCCAGTCCTAGGTACGGCTGATTCTCGCTATTCACACTAGTTCTGTTCTAGAGTCCTGTGAAGACTGAATTAGAGAAGAATGAACCACACTGCCTTCTATAGGGGAAATAGAGGATTAGGTTGTGAGCCTGTGGTCGCACAACATTTTCATCAACCAATCAATACATAACCTTAAACAGACATTTGCACAACTCTATGAATATTCCAAAAAATCCTCTGAACTGTAAACTTTAAAAGGGTGAATTTTATAGTATGTGAATTATATCTCGATTTTCAATAATTGGAATTCCACTGATCCTAAATATAGTTGAGCCTCTAGTTTACAGGAAAACCAAGGAATAGGGGAAGAAATAAAATGACACTATGAAAAAGCAAAACTTAGCCAAATCTAACGTGTAGTACATTCTACAGGGCATATCTCCAGTTCTTTTAACGAATCAATGGCATAGGAAGAGAGAAGGGAGGTAAAGAGGGAACTATGAGAATAAAAGACATTTAACTGACATAATCAGATGAAATGTGCAAACCCTTTTTAGATCTCAATTTGAACAAACTAACTATTAAGTAAAATCAAGGAAATCTGAATATGGATTAGGGATTAAAAGTTACTAAGAAATTACTGTGTTAATGAAGTCATGATTATATATATATATATGTATATACATGTGTATACATATGTACATATATATACACACACATATAGATATGTATATATTCTTATCTGTTAGAGATTCATACCTAAGAACTTAAAGGCGAAATAAGCTATCTGGGATTTGCTTTAAAGTGCTCCATTAAAAGCAACTGGTGGGGAGGATGGTAGGGAACAGGTGTAACAAGAATGGTGTATGTGGTTAATTGTTGAAGGTGACAGGTACATAGGGTTACTTTAAGACCATTCTACTTTTATGATGTTTGAAACTTTCTATAATGAAATGCGTTTAAAAATTATAATTATAAGGCAGTCCTACTCTAAGAAGTCAAATTCTCTTAACTATGAAAGCTACATATACTACCAAATATGGAGAGATTGCTTACTTGTGCATTCTTTTTAAACTTAATTCAAAATCTTCCAGGATGTAGAAGGTATTTGTCTAATAAAACCATTATATCATCACTGACAATTTTGGAAAAACTTCCCCATGAAACCTTTAGGGTTACTGCTCAGCTTCTAAGTCTTCTTCAATATCAGAGGCCTTGGTGGGGCAAGGATGAATTCTTGCCTGCAACCACAGCCGCCAGGCTGAATCTAGTTTTTATAGCTGCTATATCAATGACTCCATAACTTAAAGGAGACGGGTCCCTCAGTAGCCTGCCCCAAACCTAACAATGTCTCAACCTCCGAACAAGACACTTGACAGTCATCTGCCAGAAAGTTGTCAAAAAGTATATACAAATCATCCATGTTTGTAGTCAACAACTACAATAAAATAAAAATACGAAAAAGCTTTCAAAATAACCAAAGACCCATTTGATATGAATGGTGCCTTCACCTTGGGTGGGACAACATGAACGATCATATGTAGAGCTCTGACCTTTAGATTCAAATTTATTGTTAATGAATATAGTACCTAAATTTTTTGCCTACTTAAAGAAATCTATAACCCTTCCTCAGGTGGTTACAACATTGGTATTTATTTGAATCTCAAGATGTATAAATGTCTTCCCATACAACTATACAAGAACTTCAAACTTGAAGTACCTTTTCATATATTTCCTATCTTTTTGGGCCACATTTCTTTTAGGTGATAAAACAGTAAGTGATTTAATCTTGGATTTTTCTCATGACTTGGTCTGAATTCTGATCACAACTGGTAAGGTCATTCCACTGAAAGGTATTATTTACAGAATCTTTCAGCTTTTTCATTAGGTACTATTCTAAATTCAGCTTCTACTCCCCAAGGGTTTCATATTCTAGATTTTGGGAAATTACAGGAAGATCTTAGGAAAAAACTTGAGGACAAGAACTGCCTGTCATGTAAGAGAACATGGTTTGTTAAGTGTCTCTTTAACAACTGACATTTCAATTATAATACCATGGAATAAACAGTTAATATATTTATAAATTATTTACAAATTAATTAGTAGAAATAACCTTATGAAAACACATTAACAGGCTCTAATGAAAAAAATTCTTAACATATTTTTCATATTCTCCAAATTTTAGCACCTGTGTTCTGTTGGTTTGTTTTTGTGTCCCTGCCAAAACTACAGTTCTTCAGGTGAGAAAAAGGAAAGGAGAGATAAAAGTATGTGTTAGGTATTTTGCTAACTTGTGAAAGAAACATAACACTGACAGTAGAGAAAACAGGCTTGGTTGGTGAGTCAAGTATGAGGGGTACAGACAGATCCTTAGAATTACAGGAGTGTAGTGTCTCTCTAGGATGTTTCCACCAAGCGAACATCCACCACCTTCTTTAAGGTCTCCTAACACATTTATGCCCTTCCATCAGCCAGCACAGTGCTGGAGACAGACTATCACTCCTCTAATTCCACACTGACGTTCCCCAGTATAGTTTAAAATCTACGATTTAATTTACATTACATACATTGCCTACATGCAATCAGGAAGCACTTCAATGACTGTTACTTTATGTTTCTGGCTACTGCAAAGATCAAATAAAGTAAGTATGGACATTTACTGTAAATTCTAAGACTGGATAGTGCTATTAGTCTCATATTTATATATAAGTGGTAATTAGCTTCAATCAAATGAAATGGCTGCCCTTGATTTGTCCTTTTCCTAACCTTGCTCAATTATTTTCAACTTTAACCATGCAGTCTGCCATCCATTTAAGCCCATAAATCCTGTGAGTACTAATTAAACATGTAAGTTATACCTCCTTGGTTAGATGGGAAACTCTTCAAGGGCAAGAATCACAATGCTTTCTGTGCCTTTTCCTGCTTCCTTCTCTTCCTGTCGCCCTTAGCCAGCTTTGCACAGTGGATATTTGTGGCAGCATTATTACAGGTCCTTAATGAAGGCCCCGTACAGGTTCTGAAGCAGCTGATCACCCTCCCTAACGTGCGTAAATAAAATCATCAGGGGGCCATTAGAGAGGAAAAGAAAAATACCATGATTACCAAGATCAACAACGCAGTCTCTAACAAGCCACAGCAACTACTGAAGAGCTGACCCTGTGAGAAGCAGCTACAGCCTGTGCACCTATGAACAATCCTTGTTCCAAACACAAGGGCTGCTGAATGTCTGCAATCTTGCTACAAATTGTTCGGTCTTGAAACCATTACTATTTTGATCATTTAAATCTGAATAATCATTATACAAGCCAGAAGCATGTATAATTAGAAAATCTGTGTAAAACAAGAGCTTCTAAGTGGTCTCACTGTGCTGTAGCCCAACTATTATACATGAATTACTTCTCAAACGAGGGAATTTAGCAAAGAAATAGAAAAATGTAGGACACATCTAGTACTCATCAAACTTTCCCATTCTAATATTTTTGACATGCTTGATGTTATTGGTGGTGACAATAAGATTTGATGGCTTACCATGTGTCAGAAACGGTGCTCACCACAAATAAAGCGATATTACTATCTTCACTTTCCAGATGAGGAAACTGAGGTTAAGTGAGGTTAAACGTCTCGCCCAAGTGAACTGGAAGACTGAACATAACTCTGAGAATCTCTGAGCTCAAGGTCTTAGCCTAAGGCAGGGTCTCTCAACTCACATGACTGACACTTCAGACGGAACAATTCTGTGTGGTGGGGTTGTTTTGTGCAGTGTCGGATGTGTGACATCATCCCTAGTCTCTGCACATAGATGCCAGTGGCACCCTGCCCTCTGACAAGTCATAGCGATAAGGAAACATCCCCAGGCGATGCCACATGTCTCCAGGGGGCAAAATCACCTTGGTTGAGAAGCACGGGGCTTAAGTGCTTTAACTCGTTGAAACATGGAGACCATGTTCTTGGAGGAATCCAGTTGTGATTAATTATCCACGTCTGTCATAGGCAAGGGGTAGCGGCTGGGGGACCGAGGGGGCGCGGAGAGCTAAGGTACAACAAGGGTGCCGAGTATTTACTGACCCCAGTCTAATGCCTTTTAAACTTGTACCACGAGCCTTGCTGCATTGTGAATACTATGTGAGGAGTTCTTAGGTTAAATACAGACGCATTAAAAACATTTTCTTTATTCCAAAATTTGCTTCTGTGTATCACATGGCCATTGCCCGAAAAGACAGATTGGCCTTGGCTTTGTCACCTCCCTTATCACAGTGACATGTCTGCATGCTCACAATTCACTTTTTTTGTTTGTGATTGGTAATGCTTTATTCAGTAGCTTGTGTTTCAGTGGAGCAGTTTTTAGGCCTTACAATAACAATCTCTTTTTTTGTCCTACTGTGGGGCTGTATTTCCCAGTTAACATTTAATATATACCAAATCATATCACTTCAATTACAATGATCAATGATTCTAATATGACAAGTATTTTAAAATGATGAAATCACAAAGAAAGATCAATGCTATCAGAAAGGAATTAATTGGTCAGGATTGGAATTTAGGTGTTTGAATCTGAAAGTTGATGGTGTTCTCATTCCTTATCCACAGAGACCCAAGTACTGCGTATTACAAAGTTCATACAACAAATGCTAACGTTTGGAGGATTCATTTTCTATAGTCAGGGCCACTTTTTGCTGTTCTGTGTACAGGGGAATGAAGGCTAAACTGGAAGTCAGGAGCCCTGGATTCACCTACCCCTGCCTTACACTAACGTGCTACGTCATCTTGGACGAACCACTTCCCTGCTGCGGGACTGGTTCCCAGCCCAGAATAAACGGGGACCTGGGCAAGGATCCGGCTTGCTGGTCTAGCTTCCGTACTGCTCCCGAGTCCTGTGAGTCTCGCACCCCACACTTCAGTTCTCACTGCCTTTATCCCTTCACTCTCCACCTCATTACTGTTTTAACCACAATTCTACATCCAGCTGGCCATATTAATTCTATGAATTTTTGAAGCTCTTTTTTCTCCCATTGTTGTTTTTATCCAGTAACTTTTCATTGTTGTTCACTGAAGTATGAATTAGTTTAGTAATTGTGTCAAGTGGAGAGTCTTAATAGAATCAGAGTTTCCTTGAGGGCTGTATTTGATCTAACAATAATCGGCTTTGCTTATAGAAAAAACTGGGGAATTTTTAAGAAGAGATGGCAAAGTTGATTCCAGACTTCATTTTAAAAATTACTATTTGCAAGATTAGCAACAAATAAACCAAAATATTTACACTGGTCATTTTTGGAAACTATTGGTGAGTTTTCTGCTACTTTAAAAATATTTTCTGTATTTTCCAAAATTTTAAAAGGACTATCTATTGCTTTAATGGATAAATGTATTATTATACAATTAATAATCTACTTTATGACTTCTTTGCAGTGAGTAAAAACCACATTAACATATATGCATTAAACAGCTTTCACAGTACTTTTAGGAGGCGTATATAATGGAATTCTGAAAGCCTCCGTTTGTTAAAGGAAAAACTGAGGAAAAAGAAGTCATTATGTAGGCAGCTTTCCTTAGTGATCTACTCTAAACCCTTAAAATCATCTTCCAAAGCCCTTACAACTTTAATATTAAATATTTAATGTATAGCTAGCAAATTAACTTTATATCAAACTTATTAAAAGGTGCCAAGCTATGATTCTCTATGTATACTCAATGCATACAGTGCACATATGTCCATTTAATAAACTTAAAGCATATTACTATTTAAAATAATTATACAGAAATTCAATTGCTGTACATTTGCCTTTATGACATATAGTTGGCAATATTTTTATGCTGAACCCTTACCTGGAGATGCAACTAGAAATATGACATCATTATCATAGGAAAATAACTTCCAATTTATTGCATGGTTTCTAGAAAAGTACCTGGTAAGAAAAGGAATGCCTATCCATAAATGCATGAGCGCATGTGCGCACACACAAAGTTCACGAAGACATTCTCATATGTTACTACCCAAAACCCTACATTTTTCCAGTTTACTATACAGCCTGCATTTGGTTATCAGTCTTACCACTTTAGAGCTGTATCAACCTGGACATACTACTTGACTGTTCTGGGAACTAAGTTTCTCAGTTGTAACACCACTACTACCAACATCTGTTTCATACTGTAAAGTTTGCAAAACGTTTTCATACATTTTAATCCACTGGACACTCATACCACCCTCATTTTCTCATTTTGCAAATGACTTACCCAAGGTCACATGCCTGGTAGCAAGACCCAGGCTTACTTACAGATAATACCCTACCTACGTGTTTTGAGCTAAGATGAGACATTATGCATGTGAATGTATTTTGTAAATGCTAAAACTTTTCAAAAAATGTAAAGTAGCATATTATTATCCGTGTTCCCTTATTAGGGAGGTAGTAATTGTATTCAATAGTCTCTAAAGTTCTGCCTAGATACTTCAGTTTTTAAGTTTTCTTTGCTATTAGAAAAGTTAATTACAAAATTGATTCCCACTATCTAAAGAGTATTAACAATTTTGGTGTAATCGTGCTCAATAGTATATAAATTTCCTTTCTTTTCCTCATAATAATGTAAGAATCTCTCCATTGTATTAATCATGCACTCAGCAATCAATCAATAAAATTTAGCACTTACTATGGACATACTATCAAAAAAACAAAAGACAATCTGTGGAGAAGGATACTAACAGATACATGCTATGCTAGTTCATTACACTGATTACTAACTAAGAGTATTTTTATATGAAGCAATGTTTAATACAAGAGGATGTTAGAACTTTAGCAAATTCCGCTACAACAGCGGTTCTCAACCTTTCACAGGGGTCGCCTAAGACCATCGGAAAACACATATTTTCGATGGTCTTAGGAACCGAGACACCGCTCCTCTATCCAGGCCCACATGCAGATACGCCCACATACAAGTGAGTACCCGGCGACCCCTGTGAAAGGGTCGTTCGACCCCCAGGCGGGTCGCGACCCACAGGTTGAGAACCGCTGCACTACAACGAGGAATGGCTATCAATGTTCTGAACAGTGAGGTACGAGAAAGACTGATGGGGGCTTCTAGGAAATTTTATCCTCTACTGATAAGAGAGCTGAAGGAAAATGATAGTTGGGCTGCCCTTCCACGCCCTCCACTCCACGCCTTGCCTTCTGCCCTTCCTGCCTTTGAATTACTATCCACAGCTGCACAGCCATCTCAAATGACAGGGCAACAGCACAAGGATGAAAAGCCCACCTCCAATAATGAAAAAAACCTGGCTGCTTGATGACTTCATTAAGTGGCTACAGCAGACCCAGAGTGCCTTTCTTCAGATGTCTCATTATGAGATAAATAATGTCTTTATTGTCACTGTTATGTTTTTAAAGGGGTTTTCCTTTTTTGTCAGCTAAAAAAGCATTCCTACCTTCTCTCACATATCCAAATGTCTTCATGCCACCCTCTGAATAAACAAAATGTTCTCCCTTACTCTACTTTGCATCTCATTTCAAAATTTCTTCTCCAGTATTGGTTGAACTTGTACTAATGTCTCCATCCTTGGCCTGTCTCCCATCTAAATCTTACTAATTTTTTTTTTTCATTTTTTTAGCTGAGCCATCCTGCCATTTGTTGGCAGCTCAGTGGCAGCTCAGCTCGGGCCAGGAATTGAACCGACGACCCTGTTGTTCAGAGCTCGCACTCTTGAGCGAGCTCTTAATCAACTAAGCCACTCGGCCAGTCCTAAATCTTACTAATTCTTATAGGGCCTACCGTACTTCCTGTGTCTCTCAAGAATCTTTAAGGAGCCAAAGGGATTATGTCCTGAACGCCACAATTCTCTCTATTCATTTACTGACAGTCACTCACCATTCTTCACCTCCTGTATTTTATTCCCCGAGTAAAGCCTCCCCTTCAAATCGGCATAATATTTATTAACCAATTCAAAATTCAGCCCTAAGAGTTTTGGGCTATGCATGCAGAATACTTGCCTTCAGGCTCTTGCGGCTGAGCCCTTATCCAAGGCCTCGTTGCAAGAACACAACTCACCTTTACATTAAGTGTACGAAAGTCATTCTCTCTTCCAGATCAGTGATTCTCAGCCAAGGGTATCAATCAGAATATATCTGGGAAACTTTTCCAAAATACATATGCCAAGGAACCCACCCTCCACCCCAATGAATCGTTTCCAAGGACACATATGGTAAAGGTCCCAGGTGGTTTTGATGTGTTCCCTGGATAAGGTTTTCCTACTCTGAGTATGCTATAGCTGCACTGCTGAGCATGGCAGCTACCGGCCATGCGTGGCTACTGAGCACTCACAATTCATTTTATATCAATTATGTGTTGAGATGATAATATTTTTAATATTTTGGGTTAAAAATGTTATTAAAATTAATTTTACCTGTTTCTTTTACTTTTTAATGTGGCTGATAGAAAATTTTAAATTATATATTGTTTCTATTGGACAGTGCTGTTCTTGAAAGAATCATTTTTTACACAGTTCTGACTAGGGATATACCTTTCAATACTCCCTATTATATTTACTTGGAGGAAGCTATTTACTATATTATTACTTGATATCTCCTTGCTAAAGGCCTACGTAAGAAATTTCTCAGACTTCAGTGTCACGGAAAAAAATTTCCTTTTCCTAAGCAACTGATATAGTTTTATTTTACAAACAATGTTAATCTTATTGTAAATGAGATATTTCTATTTGCTTTATCCAGGAAGCTCAGAGCCAAATAGCAGCCAAACTTTAGTAACTGTATGGAATCTTCAGGAACACGTCTCTAACTAGCCCTACTTAGCACTCTACCTTACTTTCTCTTTGCTCAGATATTATTTTTCGAAGTCACAAATCTTTTTTACAATGAGGTAGGAGATAATCTTCAATAAGAATCATAGCGGATAAACACTAAAAACAACCTAAGGCAAAGGTAAACTTAGTTAAGTTTAATTAATATAGAAGTTGTATTCAGTTACTCAAAATACTATTTCTCATTTTTTAATTCACTCTGCAAAATTCATTCTTTTCAATGAAAATAAACAAAACACACCATAATCCTCTCATATACTTTGGAGAAGGAGAACCAGAGACACTTTTGAAGTAAGATAAAAATCCTTAGAGGAACTAGTGATGCTGTTCTGCTTACCTAATGAAATAATGTTTAAAGTCACAAAAGAAGGAGTCCATATCAGGCTTCCTGAATTTATTCATGGGCGTGCATTCCTATTCTGAGTGATTAAATCTAACCTAAGAGGAAACTGCAATTTCAGGTCTAATTTACAAGCCCCCCTTTTTTTTTTTTAGCTGAGCCATCCTGCCACCTGTTGGCAGCTCAGTGGCAGCTCAGCTTGGGCCGGGCATCGAACCGCTGTTGCTCAGAGCTCAAACTTTTGAGCGAGCTCTTAATCAACTGACCCACTCGGCCGGCCCCAAGCCCCTTTTTTTTTTTAAACAAAATAGTATGTAATATTACTTGGCTATAGATTTTATGAATTTATCTCATTTATTTTACAGCCAACATGAATAAATACAGATTGTTTTATTTAGTTCAAATATCATAAGCAGTAATAAGCTCTTTCAGTTACTATTTTACACATCAGTTCTTAACTAAAACTGAGCTTACCTGCTAGCTTACAGATGTTATCAAGCAAAAGAAATATATATTCTACCAGGCAGAAAACTTAATCTAGAAAAGAAACTCATGGTAACACCTGAAAGTCTCCTAAAAGATTCTATTCTTCACATGAATAGATCGCTTAATATACAGAGATACACACCAACTATGTGATGAGAAACAATGATTAAGAATTCTTTTTCTGAGATTCCAAACCAAATTTTGCACATGGATAAAAGGAGAGAAAACCTAGTATTCTTTCAATAATTCACCAAATGTTTACTGAACACCCACTCTTATTCAAGCACTGTAACAGGCCCAAGATACAAAGCTGAATACAATGCACATGTGCCAGGCTCTCCCTGGAGACCAATCTGATTAAAGCATGGTCCTGGTGGGCTGTGGTCAGAAATTCCACGTACAAGGGACACTAAAGCACCATGGGAACACACTGGACACGTATGACTGCAGTCAGCTCAAGTTTCAAAACTGAACAGTATAGAGATTTTTACCAGGGTTAATAAATTTTAATTAATAAATCTTATTATCTAAATTTTAAATGCCCTTTAGGAAGCTGTTGGGTTCAGAAAAAAATCATGAATTAAAACTACCAAAACTTGGGAAATAGTTTGTCAATTATTCTTAGAAAACTGACCCTGCTTCGGCCAGAAGAAATGAATTAGTATTTATTTCATATGGAAATGCTATGAAAAGAAAATTATCTTCCTTCCATGAAATACATGTTGAGGAAGTATTTAAAGAATACTGTTAGTTCCCAGCCCACATAAACTGACCTGTGAGCAAAACAAAGTAGCAACTGAAATGTCAATCCAGTGTGACTCACTCCTACAACAGAAATCTTGCATCATCGGGCATACAGAGCAAGTGCTAGCACAGACTTACAAGGGTTTGGACAGCATTGCAGAGAAACTGCGATCTCAAGCAGGGGTTAGTCAAGCGGGAAGTGGATAGGGCAAATGCCTCAAAATAAATCTGCTTCAAACTTCCGAGATCTTCTAGCATGGATGCTATAAAATTATAAATATACGGACTTTGCAAAATTGCCATGAATTACCAATCTGCAATGGATCAAAGATAATAACATTAAAATTACTTTACCAAATTAGAAATTTCCTGAACAAAAACATTTGGGAGGACCAAAAGCCAAAGATGTATGCCCTGTAGCAAAACTAAAAACATCCTCATTTTATTCTCAGTCTTCTGAATGCCATTTAATCCCCAAATACTACTATCTTCTCAACCCAAAACCATAAAACAAAAATTCAGGGAGGGCCAGTCGAGTAGCTCAGTTGGTTAAGAGCTCTCTCAAGAGTGCGAGCTCTGAGCAACAGGGTTGCTGGTTCGATTCCCAGCCCGAGCTGAGCTGCTGCTGAGCTGCCAACGGGTGATAGGATGGCTCAACTAAAAAAAAATAAATTAAATAAATAAAAATTAAAAAATTCAGAAAAATGTTATTGGGACGTTGTGGCAATTCTCAGTTGTGCTTCCCAAACTGCAGAGCGATCTCTCTAAGTTACTAGGTGAGTCCCACACCTGGGCAAACAACTGGCTTTATCATTCACAGGATGACTAACTAAAGGGATTCACTTCCAAATATAAAGCACTCAGTGGAAGATGTCTGGAGTACACCTTTAATGCAAGGAAGCAAAGTGAATCCATACAGTTCTACCTTAGCTTTACCTTCTGCACCAACTCCACCTGTAAACAGTTGCATAATCTATACAGAGATAATGGAGATAAGCTTAGTATCCCTGGATATTTATCAATTAACAAGTATCACATAGTCACACAGTGATGCCTTCAGGATCCATTATCAGGTGGGTGCTCAGGGGTATTTTCCTTAAACTTTCAGGAGGCTCTGCTAGGAATTCTGCCGCTTTTTAGGATTTCTTCTTTCAGTCAGCAGACTCTGGCTTAGAAGAAATAATGTATTTTTAAATATGAATGAAAGCATTGTGTTAACTGTAAAGTACTCTGTAACTACACTGCAATTTTATCAGTATTATTTAATAATATTAATGTTGCTATTACGTTACTTTGTATAGAGTCCCTTCTTACCCTCAGTTAAAGCAATGTGGTATTGAAGAAATTGACTTTAATTTCTTGAGATTATGAAGTATAATCATAGAATTGAGGGAATTTACTTTTGGAACTAACAGTAAGGCTAAGTTTTTATCGTAGAAGCTGCCTGTTTTGACTACTCAGAAAGCACCTCTCTTTCTGACATAATCAGTTTTAAACTCTGTCTAAACTAGGAGCAAGTATGCTGTCAATGCTGAATTCTGGAATCTTCTAGGAATAGAATTTATCGATTTGGTTACAAGAATTGGTGAGACACTTTTGATGTTTGGAGACCTTGCTATTCTCTTGGTCCTGACTAAGTTCTAGAAAGCAAAGGATGCTGTACCGATAACCACTAGGTAAATTACAGGTTATCTATCCGAAATTGTATCACATCTTGATTTAGGATATAACCACAAGTTACAGCGGCTGCATGCAACAAACCTCCAGATGAAGACCCAAACCGGCCATGCTGCTAAATGCTGCTGTGCTGTTTACACCTCTTGGTCCCCAGACATTCTGTGCTGAGGACCGTTCAATTCCAACCTACAGCGCTAAACGCCTAAAACACTTCAATGTTTAAAATCATGTGTATGTAGGTGAATACATGAATTTAATTTCTCATCTGCTACATTTTACTCATTCTTAAATACACAAAAGCTTTTTCAAGTTTAGATTTTCAATGTCAGTCTGGGGAAAGGCTACTAGTTATAATAGCTCAGTATGCTATAGTGTTCAAAATGAAAATATAAATTGTAATAACTAAATTTCAGTTTGTTTACTTTGCCTCCTGTTAGACCAATCTGAAGAGACAGCAGAAAACTTGAATTTTTAAAAATATGATTTAAGCCATCAAGGTTTGCACTTGTGTTTTAATCACTGTTTCAGATCCTCTCCACCCTTGGGGGTTGAGCGGGGGTGCAGGGTTATGATGATAAGGCTAGTAGCAATGATAGTAATAAGAGAATGGGTTGGGAAGGAACAGAAAAAGGGCCATAAACAAAATAGCTTAAATGTATTACGAGGGAAAGTGTTTCTAGAGGTTTTTGATTTTTTAAATGTCGATCTGTGATCCAATTCTGAAAGCAGAAAGTAATTATAGATTAAAATACAAAACAAAAAAATCCAAAATTCCAGTCCACAGAAGATCAAGATTGTTAAAGGGGAGACTCAAGTGCAAATTCACACGTACATGTATAAATGCATGTATACACTTGTGCGTGTGGCCCATTCCTACTCCAGTCCAGAACTGGACCAGAATTCTGAGAGATGGGGAAGCAGGCACCTGGGTGAATGTAAACCCGAAATAAAGAAATGTTTTCTCTGTAAGCCAAGTATCCCAAATGAAATTTGATTTAGAGAATTTTTTAAGCTATTGCTTTTATACAGTTCAAGAGCAATAGAAAAATAACTTCTAGCTTGAACTGTTTGCATGTATTTATTTTTAGCTCTCTAGTCACCCTTAACTGCATCAGGGAGTGAAAAAGGAAGCAAAAAAAAAAAAAAAGCTACAAAAACAGCCATATTTTACTCCAGTTCACATATACTCACAAGCTTTCTAATTCATGATCAAGAAGTCTAAATTTAGACTAAGGAAAAAAAAAATACTATCACACATCCTCTTCAGTCAGGAAGAGAAAGTTAATAGGATCTGTAAAGCTTTCAAACCACAGGAATTCAGAGACACTTAACATCAATTATTTAAAGAGCTACTAATCTATTACAGAGCAAAGGAAAAAGAGAACAAACTAGGTCACTTGACCAGCGGTACAAATACTATTTATTTTCTTCCTTTTCCTTCCAATAAAAAAGGCAGCAACCTAGTGATTTCCCAAATTAAAGCCAATCAGTCACCTATAGGATATGTCTCTCTGTTCAAGGACTATTTCTAAATCTGATGCAATTTTTTTTTTAGCCTTTTAAAAATAGTTTGTTGCTTACTTTAAAGGTTCTTATTTTATATAATATGTATGGCACAAGTGTGCTCATACTCAACTTTAGTGGCCAATGATAACAATTTGTAAATTCTGACAGTAAAGTCAGAATATATATTTTTTACTTCTTTTAGACGTAAGACAGAAAAACCTAGAACGCTCTAAGAATTATGTTTAGGGTTTAAAAAGAACTTAGGGTTTAAAAAGAACTTCCCTATGCCTTTTCCACTTCTCAACATTCATAGGACAAAACCACCTGAATGCTAAACACATTTTGAAATGTTAATTTTTTTAGTGCCTTCAGTTCATATTGCTAAAAGGTTATTTCAAAAACTTGTCTTTATATGTTTTATATATGTATGTTTGATAATATTAGGTACTTATTGCTAATTTTGAAACTGTGATGAATATTGTGGTTGTTTTTAAAAAGTCATTATCATATACCTCACACATACACGTCAAATATCATATATGACATTTGGGATTTGATTCAAAATAATTCAGGAGGAGCAAGTACAGCAGGTTACAGGTAAAATGTTACTATTGATCATGAGTTGGTAATTGCTGAAGCTGGGCCATGGATACATGGGGTTTCTTTATACTGTTCTCTCTCCACTTCTGTATATGTCTGAAATTTTTCATAAAACTTAAAATAAGTTTTTACAAAACCCCACCCAAGTGACTCTCAATGTTACATTCTAAAAGAGTTAGTCCATTATATAAATGTACCAGTTTCTTTAGCCAATCGTCTATTGATGGGAATTCTGGTTGTTTGCATATCTTGGCTATTGTGAATAGTGCTGCAATAAACACAGGGGTGCATATATTTTTTCAAATTAGTGTTTTGGATTTCTTTGGATAAATACCCAGGATTTATCAAGGGGATCGTTTCATAGACAGTGTAGATGCATGACCAATGCGCTATACAACTGAAGTTAAAGTAGAATCATACTGTATGTTAACTATAAGTATGTATATATGTGTGTATATATATGTATATATACACATACATATATATATGAGAGAGAGAGAGAGAGAGAGAGAGAGAGAGAGAGAGAGAGACAGAGTGTGTCACATGATGAGGTGGAGCATAGTATAAGAAAATAGTCAATGGTATTGTAACAGCTATATACGGGTGTCAGAGGGGTAGTAGCTTGGGGGAGGGGGATTATCACTTTGTGAAGGGTGTACATGTCTAACTATTAAGCTGTTTTGTACACCTGAAACTAATAAAAATACTAATTTTTTTTTTTTAAACAGTGAGTCCAACTGCAAAGTTGGTCATTTAGCTTTGGGAAAGAAAGTGAGAAATATAGTCAGTGTAAGACAGAAGAGAAATGCCATGTAAAGTGGTTTTCGTTGCAGTATGCACGCACAGCAGAAGTCCTGGAATAAAGAAACATGTTATAAAGTTCATGAGAAATACAGCTGCCTGTGAATACAAAAGTCAGCCAACTCCATAAACTAGGGTTATTATAATGGTACTACCACAAATCTGGAAAAATTAACCTACCTATTCATGAAATGAGAAGATTTGATATAATAAAGCAGTTACATTTTCTGTAGCCAATCCTGGATAATTACTGTTTACTTATAACAATGAATTAAAATTCTAGGGCACTGCAAATTATGCAGACTTCTTTTTTTATGAATAGGTTCCTAAAATAAAATGTGCTCTTCTTTCCACTAAAAAGGGCATCAATTAACAACAAAAAAAAGTTAGAAAGGGATCATATTAGCAATTTGAAGAGAGACAATCTTGAAAGAATCCAAGGACCACCCCTCCCCCCTAAAAAGAAGACTTAATGAGCAACATTCATTATTATCAAAGGCTGATTAAAAGACCTGAGAATTCCCTCATAGGGAAACTCAAGGATAATAATCCCTCCTCCCCCTGCCCCCCCCCCCAATTTTTCTACAGACAGCTGCAAGGATAAAATGTCAGCCACTTCCAAAATGTAACAGATTCTACAAATAAGCTTAATAGAATGATTTATGGTGTTTGGATAAGCCTAACAATGTTTCTTATAAGTACTTCCAACACATGCTATTTTGTTTCTTTTCTGGAAAGACGCTTCTCTAAGGAAGATCCTAGTGAGAGTGGTATGTTAGTGACTCTGCAAAAAAGATGTACCAGAGAATAGCAGAATCTCACTGAGAGGTCCTTAGACTTTTTATAGTAACATAGAATGAATTCTAGATTTAGACTACTCCCAGATTCTTTGCAGTCCTGGAGTCTGTTTTTCATTCATGATTCCTATATTTGAAATGGTATTAGACATTTAAAAACATTATATTCAAGGGTTTCTTTTTCTTGAATTATCTTCCACTCTACTACTTTTGTTCTTTTGGTCTAAAAAATCAACTATGGACATTGTTCAAATCAACATGTTAGGTTACAGCCAAGATATAAACTACTAAATATATTAAAGTTAACCCTATAGCTTATTTGCTAGCATTTGTTAAATGAATGCTGCTGCCTTTTTTGTTCTATAATCTTATCATGTGTGTACACAAAACGAACAGCCTCATTTCTAATATACGTAGTATTTAATATGCAGTACACCTTCCCAGAATTCCAGAGATATTACATTGTCACATAATAGGCTTTGTAAATAGAATACCTGGGTTTGAATCCTGTTTAAAACTTGAAAATAAAGAGATTGTGCTACTATTGCTTTGCAGATAGTAAATTTCACCTGGAACTTGAAGACTGTTCTTTTCCGAAAGAATATGCTAACAAACTAACTTCTTTGGTTGAATTTTCTACTGCATATCCTTTATTCACTAAATATGTGCTCCACAGAGAGCAAGGTTTAATATGCCAATAAAAACTCTTCACTTGTTTTATATTTCTCTAGTGCAAGGCCACATAAAAACTTTGACTACCTTTCTTCAAACTTATTTCAGTTTATGGTACTGTACTGACTTTGTAAAGAAATACATAATCTGAGTTATCTGACTGCACATAAATTTCCAAAATACAAACAGTGGGTCTCAAGGAATTTATATGCAATTAAGCAGCGTTTTATAAGTAGTTCGCAGGTCACTGCAACTGGTCTTTTAAAGCTCTTTGTTAAATTACTTAAATTGCAAAATGAAGAAATCTGCTTTCATTCAGGACTGTTGCGAAATAGTGTCGATGTTTTTAATTTTGATAAAATTAACAATACCATCACTGGAATATGCTGCCTTATTAATTGGCAGACACTGAACTCAGTTAAGCCAGTGACCTTTACACAACTGTGATTTGTGAAAAGTAAACAAAATGTATAAATGTTGTAAATCATACATTTAGAGATTTGTTTTTACTTTATTTACTTTTGACAGGTAGCAGGGAGTAAACAAACTATAAATAAAATTTAAAGGATAAGATTCTTTTTTAAAATCTTATGTACTATAAAGATGTACATAGATACTATTATCTATATACCACATATATATTTCCAAACCTATAAACAGGATAAAGCAATGTACTAATGCGGGGACAGGGTGGGGGAAGAAGCATTAAAAAAAAAATGTCCTTTTGTGAGATCACACAGACTTTTAAATAATCATTCCTACAAATCTCAAATATGCATAAATTCAAATTCCTCCTCCTTTTGATTCTACTGAAATAAAGTACTCTGGTTTAAAATCAGAAAAATGTTTCTAGTCACTGGCACATCTATATTAGACTCTACAGAATCCCCAGAAAGAAGACAGCATTTTAAAAAAGGAAAAATTGTACAGACAGGATGTGTTAAAAAGACTATTTCATGATTTTGAAAAACTCTAAGAGGTTTAAGTTTCTAATGAGTGAATGTAAACTGCCTATACATAGTTAAAACTGATCTTTAAGACCTCCCCAAATCAGAACATTTCAAAATGAATCATCAAGTGTATACACACACACACACACACACACACACACACACACACACACACACA
>NW_017731817.1:828435-954156 GCF_001890085.2 Hipposideros armiger | reverse complement strand
CACACACACACACACACACACACACACACACACACAAACACACACACACATATCACACACAGAAAAAGTCTAGCAGGTAAGAGAGCAAAACATTAACAGCATTTACAGTAACAGAATTTTATAAATGGTATTACTTGTTTTAAAACGGTTTCTATTTTACAAGTTTTACAATAATCCTATTGTTTTTCTAATCAGTTACACAATCCAAATCAAACACTGAAAAACAAAACAATAAAGTTTAGATTTTTAAATACAAATACAAAAAATAAATAGACCATGGTCAAGAAAGGGCAAAATAAGACACGCCAGATAAATGCTTCCCATTAGAATGCACTGGTCAAGTACACTGAGAGTGCACAGAAAGGATGAATGTCATTCAGCTTACTATGGACGATAAGTCACATTTCATTCATTGCTGAATGGCAATTACACACATACATGATAATGCATAATTATGATTACTCTTCCTGGTTTACTCTTTAAAATATCAGATGCTAAGATTAGCAAAGCAAAGGTGGTCAATGAGAAAAGTTACTTTTTAGCAAAAATGTATAATATATGACTACATATGTGACTATGTTTTCACAGAGCGGAAGTGAGTCCTTCTGCTCTTGCCTGTGTGCTATCTGATGTACCTACTATGGGACTTCTCCTTTCTGCTCTTGTGATTATCTTTAGTGTAGTTCTCAGTAACTATAACTTACACAGTGGTCCAAGTCACTGGGAAACCAAAAAAAAAAAAAAAAAGGTTTTACAATGTCAGGGCAGACTGCTCTCCCTTTTGTCCGACTGTGATGGGATGGCCACCTGAACTCATCCAGGAAGACTTCAGCTGTGTATCTAGTGATTCTAATTAAGAAATGAGATTTCAGAAATGACTCATGTGTTGGCACAATTTGAAAATAAAAAATATAATAATGAGCTTACATCTGTATTATACACAACCTAAGAGTGAACCCGTCTCTACTTCAGAATAAGGATACTTAGGGGAACAGTTCTCTCAGCTTTTTAAAATTTTTCTTGGCTGCCTGTGCTAAGTCCCAAAGGACTATGGTAGACAGTACTCTGGGAAATGAAAGAGCTGTTTGCTGCTTCGTGTGCCAGCTGGGAGTCTCACAACATCTCCTGAGAGGCAAGATGTCCCAATTTTTTAGTAAAACTGTCTTTCTCTAGGGATGGAGAATTTAACAAGACACGACATCTCTAAGTAAGCCCTTCATCAAAGCATGAACTGAATGGTTACTACCGAACCAACAACCCTACTATTAGGTAACAGAAAAAAGTCACTTGTGCAGGATTTTTAAAAGCTCAATTTCAGAGCAAAAAGCAAGTACTATCAATGCTTGTCCAGGTTATATGCAATAGCAAAGCAAAATATTTTGACAAATAGAAAGGGTTGAAAAAAGTTAGACACAAAAACTGAAAAACAGTAATGACTTCAAAAAAAAGTGGACGTATTTAATCCCTCTATGCTTAGCACTTCCATATGGAAGAAAACTGCAAATTATAACAAAAACACTGTTTTGACCACATTTGCCTTCATCAGATTACACGAGATGGACTTTAACCACCTTATTATTCTTCACCTCTCTGCGATATCTGCTGTGCCCACCACTACTCCTCCTTGGGTTTCTCCTTGAATGGCTTTCATGATAATCATCTTTCCTTTTTAATTTTCCTATAACTTTGTTCCTTTTCTTACTTTTTAAATTCTATGACCTCTAAATAGAGGCACTGTATTTTTAGGATGTGCTCCCTTTCTTGGTGAATTCATGTAATCTCAAATTGGTGTTATTTTTTCTTCAACTGAATGCCCACATTAATTTACATTTTTAGCCCTCTTGTCTTTCCTGAGGGCTAATTTCACATTCTCACTGGGGTTAAAGAGAGGTCAAAGATGACTCCCAGGTTCTTAGACTATTTGCTTTTTTAGAAGAGAATTCCATAAACTTGATTACATCTTTGTATGTCATGCAGACTAAGATCTGAAAAGTTCAAGAAAGGCTGATGACAATATACACAATGATAGTAGCAAAAAAATTGGTGCTGAGATTGAGAGAACAAAAAAAATTTACAAAATAAAACCACAAGCATAGCAATCTGGGACCATTTGGAACTATACTGTACAATATAGTAGCCATTAGCCACATGTAGCTATTTACATTTAAATTCATTGACATGAACATTTAAATTCATTGACATGAAATAAAAAGTCAGTTACTCAGTCACACTAGCCACTTGGTAAATGCTCAGTAGCCACAGGTGCCTTATTGGACAACACAGGTAAAGAACATTCTGGTCACTACAGAAAGTGACTGGACTAAGCTGCAGTGTGGATCCAACCTTCACTGAGTAGGCTCTATGCATAGGCAGTGTGCTAGGCACAGGGGTAGAGAAAGGTAAGTGAGATAAGGCCTCTCTCTGACCTCAAAGAGCACATATCTGTCTAGTGGAGAAAACAGATAAAAACACTTACAAGTGATAGAGTACAGGCAATGACATGTATGCATACAAGACAGGAATTGGTTAATGAACCCAGCTCTGAATTCCAGACCAATTGGGATTCCAATCCTTTCCCCCACCTTTTCTGTGGAGTTGGCCTTGCTCACCTGGTGTTACTATGGTGCGGCAAGTAATGCTGAGACTCCCACTACCTAGGCTCTCTGGGCTGTCACAGCAGAGATGCTGAGGCCTAAACAGGATTTAGCAAGCACTGTCCCCGGGCTGTGTCCCTCTGGACTTGAGTTACACTGCCGGCAGCCACTGAAGGAAAAGCTGTCTTGCCACTCTGGCTATTTTCCCTTGATCCCTCCGAGGAGACAGCTTTGGTCTGGAGCTCCCAGTATGTGCTATAATTCGAGTGACTAGGGGACTGACAAAGTTATAAGGCATTACCAAGGAATTAATGGTACAATTGAAACAAGTCTAAGGTGCCAATGGAGCAAGAAGGGAGAGGAAAGGCTCATGCTAAGCAGAGAGGGGAGGCTAAGCAGGATGAGAGAGAAGCATGCAAGTTAATGGAAAGATCTGTGGGCAAGCAGAGGATTTCTTACAACTCAGACACAGGGGACTTACAAGGGGGCAACTGCGGAAGATGAGGCTGGATGGCAGCCCAACTGCTGAGCCTTAAACGGCATGGCCTGGACTGGCCTGTGAGTGAAAGCCAGCCTTTACTTAGTAGAACAGTCAAATGAGGAGGTCTGTGTTTTCAAAAGACAAACCTAGGGAAAGGGTGAAAGGCAGGCAGTAGTGGACAAATAAAGGGGAACGACAGCTGGATGAAGACACGGTTAAAGGCAGTGAGATACAGAAGAGGAAACTGGCTCTAGATATTGACAGAATCTTTCTGGCACGCCAGAATCCAATGAATGTTTGTTGCACAAATTACTGAGAAAGATAATGATCACTTAGGGCACAGAGAAGGGCAGAAACAAAAACTATGAGAAACACAAAAATTTAACGGAAGGACTAGCAGAACAAACAGTGAAAGAAACTGAAAAGGAACCAAGAAATCAAATGATTTCCTCTGCCTGGAATGGGATTCCCCAAGATATCTGGATGGCTTGATGGCTTGCCACCTCGCGCCACCCCCCCACCCCCCCAGTCTCCTTCAGACCTTTGCACAAATGTAAACATCTTAGTGAGCTCTTCCCTGATCATACTACTTAAACTTGAACAACGCAGGCATACTCTCTCTTAGCACTCTCCAAACCTTTCCTGCTTTATTTTCCTCTGGAGCACTTACCAACATCTAACATATTATGCATTTTACTTATGTACTTTGTTTAGCTCCATTAAGGGAGGGATTTTGTCTGTTTCATTGACCACTGAACCCAGAGCCTAAAAATCTGCCTGGCATACAGCTTGTGTTCAACAAATACCTGTTGATTTGACTGAATAATGCAAAGAAATAAAAAGAGCAGGATTATTACATGTAGACTAATAAGTTGGATATAAAATTATATCTAACATGGAAGTTCTGATTATTTTGAATGCTAAAATTAAAGATCTGTATAACTAAACAGTCCTTTAAGTATAAAAGACTCAAAAAGTTTTCTCCAAATATTCACTGTATATGTAACAATATATTCAAATACATGTAATTAATTATAAGTCTATAGTCACAAAGTAATAACAGAATTTTATAGCTTGAAAAACCATTCCCTATACTTGATAGCCACACCACAAATCCACCACTTCAAGCACTAATACTATCTCTACTTCCATTACAAATTTCTAATTTCTTTTCTGACAATTTGGCTATTATAAAATGTTAAGTAAAGGCAAGGAGCTAAAGTTGAAATACCAGAATATTAGTATAATCACAGCCATTAGCTTTAAGCTATAGTGAAAAGGATATCACATAAGGAAAGTAAAGAACGGCCAAAAAGTTAGCGAAGTAAAACAATCCAAGAACATAACACAAAAAAGCAGGCTTCAGGAAAATTACCAAAGATGATCAAGCTTCACTTTCCTCGTTAATCAAACGCAGCTAACACCAGCTCACTAAATGTGTTTCAGTACTAAGCTTGGCACAGAGCCTATCACAGTCATCCACTCCTTTAACCCACAAATATTTATGAAGAACCTTCCATACAAAAGGCAAAATACTAGGTAGGGGCTCTAGTGGCAGAAGAAAGATACATACCTACACTCAGAATCTATGGCCCTCTGAGAAAGACACAAAGGAAGTACAAAGTGGGGCAAGTGCTATGGAGGAAGCCAACAGGGTCCTGAGACAGAACCCACGGGAGTGAGGGAATTTAGCATTAGATGTGGTCAGGAAAGGTGTTTCTTAGGACAGCACACTAAGAAGGCATTACCCACATACAGAGAGTACAGAAGGATCCTGATAAGCGTTTTAGGCAAAAGGACCAATAACATGCAAAAGCTCAGCCCAGCCGTGTGAAGAGCCTGTGGCTTGTCTGAGGAACTGAGAGGAAGCCAGCATAGCGGAAGCAGGGCAAGCCAGTGACAGGCGATCATAGAAACAGGCAGGCGCCAGATGATGCAGGGCTCTGCGGGGCCATGGTCAGCATTGTGATCTTATTCCATGGTACTTACTCAATGGAAGCCTGCTGAGTTTCCTGTTTTTCAGGGGGGAAAATAACCCAATTTATGTCTCATACAGATCACTCAAGCTATTTTTGGAAAATGTATTACAGGGGAATATGAATGGAAGTAGAAGAATTGGTTCCAAGACTAATGTAGTAGTCCAGAAGAGAGATGCTGCTTGCAATAGGGTGTTAGCATGGAATGAAGAGAAGCTGATGAGTTCCAGATATATTTTGACATGGATTGGATTGGGGGGATGAGGGAAAGGAGGAATCAAGCATGACTCCTAGATGTCTGACTTAAAACAACTGCTTAGCTGATGATGCCAAGGTAAGTAAAACAGTTACATAAGTATTTAATTAATTTTAGCTACACAAAAAGAAAGGGCAATCAGGTCAAGCTGTGAGGGAATAGCAATATCAGACCAATTTCCCACTGAAATGAACTATAAAAGTGAGATTTTTAAAAAAAAAGCTAACAAAGGGGAAAAAAACCCCAGCTATTTGAAGGCACAGAGAGACCAAGAGCCCATCGAGAATGGAAACACACTGAGAAGAACCCCACTTTTCCCTTGGAGGTATCTGCCAATTACCAGTATAGGGCACAGAGGCCAAGCAGAGAGTAGCAACATCCTGGCCCTTGTTATCAGTCTCACTGGGCTGGGAAGACAAAAATTGGAATTCTATACTATCAAAGTAGCCAGGAATGAGAGCTCCCAAATAAAAAGGAACCTCAAAGAATGAGCCCAAAGTTTTGCTCAATTTTGCCCTCCCAGAATGTGCTGAATCATAAACAACAGGGACTGAAATGCAGGAAAACCCAGCAAGAAGCTGTTGCAAAGAGGCTAAAAAAAGCTAAGCAGAGCTCTCACCAGTTTCACAATACTTTGAGTTCAGGGCTTGCCAAGGTATACACATCTTGGTAAATACTCCAAGCTTTCAAGTGAAACTTTAGAAGCTATGCATTAGAAGTGAGGTTATTTGAATTTCTTGAGTGCCCTGAATTCAGCATCCTGTTAAATCAATCACTAATGAATCAAAGTGATCAATGTTTTTCTAACTGCCTGCCAGAGAATCCTATTTGGAGAAAGGTAACATCATTCTGATCCTCTATAGTTTTTCATCACAATATTAATAAAACATTACCAGGTGTTCTAGGAAAAAAGATCAAATGATTAAAAACCAGACAACGGAAATAGGCTCATGGGTGATTTAGGTATTGATGTCATCAGACAGAAACATTACAATAATGATTAATATAATTAAGAAAATAGATGAGAACATTGTGAGGTTGAATCTGTGTCAATTTTAGGACTGAAAAGACAAAACAAAAAAATTAATAACTCAATAATTCAAATAACTGGATATTGAACAGAGAAGACAAGATAAGTGAACTTGAAGACAGATCAGTGAAAAATACCCAAACTGATACACGGAGGGGAGGAAATGGATACTGTGAAATGACCTAACATACAAGGTGTGATCGAAAAATACAGTAAATGTTTAAATTAAAAAAAAAAAATTCTATAGTAAAAGACACATTGCCATTAATACTCCTCAAAATACTCCCCCTCTCTTCGAACATACTTATCCCATCGTTCTTCCACTTTCATGAGTGTCTTTAGTTGCGCTGTTGTGGCTGTCTCGATGTCCTGAATCAATTCAAAACATTTACCTTTCACAGTCATTTTGACTTTGAGGAAGAGGCAGAAGTCACATGGTGCCAGATCCAGTGAATAAGGTGGCTGAGGACACACCATAACATTTTTATTTGACAGAAAACGCCACATACCAGAAACAATGTGTGACAGGGAGCTTTTCTGTTGTAATAAAAAAATTACAGTGAATGCTGCTGCCAAGTGTCATCCAATGGAAGGCAGGGATCTTCAATATGGGAAGTGGCGTGTCGAACCTTAATAACAGTGTGTGACAAGTTTCAACTTGTTCAGTGCAGTCAGTCGGGTGTGAGCTACAGTTGAGAGGTGTTTTAAAGTGTGCCATACATCATCTTCCATCATGACAACACTCCGTGTCACACGTTTTTTCTGGTATATGGCAATTTCTGTCAAATAAAAACATTACGGTGTGTCCTCATCCACCATATTCACCAGACCTGGCACTATGCAACTTCTGACTCTTTCTCAAAGTCAAAATTATTCAGGACATCGAGGCAGTCACGACAGCGCAACTAAAGACATTCACAAAAGAGGACTTCTAGAACGGCTTCAAAAAGTGGCAAGAATGATCATAAGTGTATTCGAAGTGAGGGGGAGTATTTTGAGGGGAATTAATGGCAATGTGTCTTTTACTGTAATTTTTTAAATTTAAACATTCACTGTATTGTTTGATCGCGCATGGTACATGTAACTGTAGTCGTCCCAGAAGGAGAGACTTGGATAGAAACAATATTTAAAGAATACCAGCTAAAAAGATTCCCAAAGTGACAAAAGATAGCAAACCACTGACTCAAGACACTACAAACTCCATGAAGAATTACAATAAAAGCCACACAAAAGCACACAATACAGTCATGCACTGCTTAACCACAGGATAGGTTCTGAGAAATGTGTTACTAGGTGACTTCATGGTTGTGTGAACATCATAAAGGCACTTCAACAACCCAGATGGAATAGCCTACTACACATCTAGACTATATGGTGTATCCTACTGCTCCTAGGCCACAAGCTTGTACAGCACATTACTGTACAAAATTAACATGAGATTAAATCAAGCACAAGAGAAAATGGTACAATCAAGAGACACTGTACAACAATTGTAAATTTATTTGCAGTCACTAACTTAGCCTCGAAATGCATAAGGCAAAATTTCAGTGAACTAAAAGAACACATAGACAAATCCTCACCCAGTTGGAGATTTTAGCACACTTTCAATTGAGTGATTAGAAAAGATAAGCAAGTCAGTAGTAAGACAGTGGCTTTGAACAGGATTACTAACTTGGCTTAAATGATATTAAGCACACCATACTCAATTTTCTAAAATTGACTATAAAGCAAGTGTCAACAAATTACCCACAATTGAAATCACAGAAAGAATGATCTTAGACCACAGTAGTATTAAATTGGATATCAATAAGAAAAATATAGTGAGGAAATCCACAAATGCTTAGGTATTATAAAATATATTTCTAAATAACCCATGGATCAAAGAAGAAACCACAATGGAATTAAAAAAAATTTTGCACTGAGTGATAAAAATATGGTCTATCAGACTTGTGAGATCCAGCTGAAGTTGCATTTATAGGGAAATTTCAGACTTAAATGCATACACTAAAAGAAGAAGACTGATCATTAATGATTTAAGTATTCATCTCAAGAAACTTGAAAAGAACAGCAAACTTTAAAAATAGAAGGAAAGAATTAAAAGTAAAAGCAGAACCCAACAGAAAATTAAAAAAAAAAATTTAAATCTGAAAGTTGGCTCTTTGAAAACTGATTGAGATAAAGAGGAAGAACAAATAACCAACAATCAGATTTTTAAAAGCAGATATTGTTATTGATACTATAACAGCAAACAAATAATAAAAGGATTTTGTGAAAAATTTTAAGCAAAAGTGAAAACTTTACATCAAATGGACAAATCCCTTGAAGTCAAAACTGACAATTAAGTAATAGAAAATGTGAATAGTCCTGTATGTATTGAAGAAACAGAATCAATAATTCCCCCAAGAAAACTCTAGATGGCTTCACCAGCAAATTCTTCCAAAAACACTTATAGATAAAATAAAAATCGATCTTCACAAACTCTTCCAGAGAATAAACAGCACTTCCCAGCTTATTTTATGAAGTCAGCATAACCTTGATGTTTAAATCTGTCAAAGGCTTTACAAGAAATCAAATTTACTAGTCAATCTCATTCATGGACAAAAATGCAAACATTGTAAATGAAATATAATCTAGCAAATAAGAGGATAATGCATAATGAAAAGTGAGGTTTATCCACAAATTCAACGATACTTTAAAATTGGTAAATATGTATCTCCTCCACCCCCCAAATTTTTAAAACATATCCAACACCCAGCAACTACATACTCCTAAGACTTTTACCCTAAGAAAATAATCAGACAAGGCACAGAGATATGTTTTTAAATGTGTATTATCTCATTGTTTGTAATAGCTTTTAATTGCCCATGAATATGGAATTAACTAAACAACTTATGTACATCTATCAGAATCAGTTCAACATCATAATATGGTTCTATACTTATTGTATGGGTAGCTGTTCATGACATATGACTAAATGAAAAAAGCAGGGATATTTCTAAGGCAAAACCACCAATTTTACATGAAAGTACAGAAAATTAAACATATATCATGAGAGAACATTTTATCGAGAAAATGAATTACTGTCTGAATTTAAGTTCACAAACAGAAGATATAATGCCTAACTTGGACAATTTTCTTCAGAGGAAAAAACATTTCCTTCTCTAACTCTAGCCATAGAAAATTGCCTAGTATGTATTTTATTTAGACCATAAAAAAAAGCTACTAGATTTAATCAATAGAGAATCTGCATCAGGCATAAGCAGTTATATTACGAGGACAAAAACTACCCTGAAAGCACTAACTCTGTTACAAATCAATCTGTGCTACATATATACAGCAAAAATATTGGGTTGTCGGAAAAGTCATGACGTATTTTTTCTGGTTTTCGTTGCAAAAATGCGTCATGACTTTTCCGACAACCCAACAGTTTCTGCGTTCCAAGTGGTCAAGTTTATAGGAAAAAGTTCTTTGTAAATCAAAGATATATATACAAGAGAACTCAGTTCCAAGGACCTTACAGAAAACTCCCTTTAACTTTAGCAATTAATAAGACAATCCACCTTCATTACAGCATTCCAACCCAGAGGTTACATAGTATTTTGCAGACACTTAAATGGGTTGTCATCTCCATTGTGTTAGCTCAGACCCACAGCAGTGATAGCAAGGAGCAAGGTCCTGGGAGAGAGGAAATATGCCTCAAGGGTCTGGCAAGTTTACTCAGGTATGGTGGGTGTCGGGTGAGGGCTTAGTGTGTCCATCAGGATCGCCATCAGGCCCCATTCCTCTCTTAGCACTACTTTTTACTAGCTACAGGACCTCACACAAGCTCCTTACTATCTCTGAACTTAGGCTGAGAAAGTAAAAATCAGCTCTGCTAATAATCACATGTGATATCTCTAAAAGACAAAGACAGACCAACAGGTATCAAAATTTCTCCCATGGCCTTGTTACAGCTCCAAAATGACTAAAGGGACCTGTCAGGTCCCTTCATTTCTCCTGCCTCCTAAACAAAGATAGCTGAGACATCCAATTGCTGAGCCCCTCCCACTTCATGTGTGACAGCATTCCATCCAGAATTAGCCTCCACTCTCTGTTAGAATCATCCCACACAGTCCAAAGGCTACCAGAACTTCTCCATTCCCAGGTTCCATGCTGCAGCAAGTCAGTAAACTTAACTTGTTTACTAAATGTGTGTTCCTGATGGTCTTCACCTGGTGGGCAGTAGCACTTTATCTATATACCAACTACATTTATCCAGGGTCACCAAGAGGAAAAGATGAAATGTTACCATGTAAAATGCCAAGCATCTGCCTGGCAAATACAAGTACACAACAAATATTAGCTTGTTTCCCCTATGAGTTCAAAATAAGGCTACACATGTAATTTTATTTATTTAATCATCTACGTAGTTCTTCACTATCAAGAATCTACCTCTTGCAGACAGAACATGGCTAAGAGCCAGAAAATAAGCCCCTCAAGTACACAGAACTCTAAGTAACCAAAACAGACATGATCAAGTCGGTGAAACAGTCATGCACTTTATTTAGCATAGGGTGACTCCTGAAAATCCTACTCTCACACCATTTGCTCATTTTTATTCTAATAAACTTTGAAAATCTGGTTTCCACACCCAGAGCAAATTAGAATAAGCAACTGTAAATAGTTACAGGTAGATAAGTAGGCATACTGACCAAAAAAATATATAATTGCTCAACAAGGCAGAGACAGAAAAACTATAATTTGATCAAACACAGGAACTTAAAATGCTCATAAATCTTAACTTGTCTTGTGCAATGGCTTCTAAATGTTTTTGACTGAACATCCAACTATAAAATACTTGAGCATATACCTCAAATATATGTATTTTTATAAATCATATATTTGATGTATATTATAAAACATACTAAAACAAATTTAAGATTAAAATAGTTTTAATTTTAACTATTAACGATTAACTTTAAAATATTAATTGGTTTTAATCTTGCAATTGCTAAAAAGTACTATTACTATTACCATATTTAAGCAAGAAGTTATTGAATATGCCTCTTTATTTTTTAAAATCTTGGTTTCCCCATTTGTGAAGTTCAGTGTATTTTGTCACTTGGATTTAAGAGCTGTCATAAGTCGTAATGGAAAAACTTGGCTCACAATGATGCAGATCCATATAGGAGAATATGTCACTCACTGGTTTGCTAAATCATATCACATTTCTATTCTATCAACAAATGTGCACCAGTTTTTGTTAAAAGTCAGTTCCTGATGTCCATGTTATTAAAATGTTAGTATTCCTGATGTCAGTCAGATATTTTTGCAAACTAAGTAAAATGTGTTGCTTTTTATGTTTCCAAAAAATGGGTAAGACGTCCACTGAATGAAATTCTTCGTAAGAAAGATTTTTCAACATACTGGTAATATCTAAGCATGTTTTCAAAATATTCTCTCCATAACATTAGTTCCTTCTAAAAAGCTGGCACTTTCTCACTTACTGGTTAAAATGTTGATTTCACCCTAAAAGAGACAACTTAGTCTTTGTTTTCTCAAAAACACCTGCTAGGCACCATATTATTGATAGCTTCTTGTCATTGTGGGAAAAATCAGCATCTGGAACATTCATTCATCTTTTGTAAAATAAAAATGTGTAATTCAGCTTTGAGTTCTTCAGCTTTTAAATACCTTCACAGTGAACCTCTAATCCCTGTTTAAATACAAAGTATCATAAATTCTTTTAAAAGGCATTTTAAAAAGTAACTATATCATATACTCTAACAGAAAAACTGCAAAAATTTGGAGAAACTCATGGTGCTGCTGTTGGCCTCTACATTACAGAATTCCCACACCTTCCCTCAGCTAAACACACTCATGGTAACCACCTGGATAGATAAGGACCTAGGAAAGCCTCAGAGCCAACCCATACATGATAAAAGTTTAATTCTTACTCCTTTTTGGAGCACAAATTAAACAGACAGACGTTCTAATATTTCTATTCTCACATCTCGGTTGACATTCTTCATACTTTGTAAATTACTGATCTAGTGAAGAGGGTAGCTACTACATTAGGTGCTGAGGGAATGGCTGCTGTAGCTTATAGAATGACACTTCCTTACATAGAGGAGTATTCAATGAATGCTCATTGAACTGAAATAATGATATTCAAATGATGGCTCCAAGTCACCAAAAAGAAGTTAAATTAAGCATAGCATATTACGATTAACAGGACAGTAATTCAAAATTGGTAGACTGGGATATTTTCAAAAACTTTCATTTATGCAGAAAATTTACAGATTCAGAATGACTTATTACCCAGAGATTCGTTACCATGAATTCTAGTCACTTTCATTTTTTTCCGCAGAATGAGGGAATTTTTAAAGAGCATATTTAAGAAATGTATACTTCAGTCTCCTAAAATATATTTATTTTTCCATATTATGAAAACCAGTAGAACATCATGGATAAAGTAGTACTTTATCCATTCATTTGAATAACTTCATCTTAATACTATAATCATATTTTTATATTCAAAGTAGTAATAAAGCCGACATCACAGACTTCATATTTAACACCATTAGTAGTAGTGTGGAACAATATTTACTATTTCCATAAGTAACGAAGACAGTGATGCTTTAAGAGTCAAGAAAATCACTCAACAGTTTTTAAACATCTATTCTGTTTTAGAAAGCACGACATAATAAAAACACATACATATCCATACAGCTTTGACATTGTATAAGTAGAATCTCAAATGATGACAGAAAATGGTGCACAGGAGGAAAGGTCACTGTGAGCTGGAATGAACTAAAAACGGTTGTTGTCCCAGGAGAGGAACATGAGCTGCAGAAGGATTCAGAGCTAGAAAGGAAAAGGCATTCAAAGCTGAGGGAAATAATAAAAATGTCTAATTCAGAACACCACATAGAGAAACTTTCCATTAGGGATATATAATTTATTAAACTGCTCAAGTCACACACATATATGGAAGTGGTACTTATCTACCCTTTAGTTTCATAAAACCTCCCAACTTATACTTGGAATAAGAGCTCTAGTAAGAGAAAGAAAAATGAAAAGGAGCTGTAAATAAAGAGAAAATTGGGGACACTGAATCTTAATATATTCTTTTTACAAAGTTAACAATTTTGTATTCTCTAGACCTTTATCTAGCATGCCATTTTCCCTAGTATACTCTACACCTGTCATTTTACTTTAATTTGGAAAAATGATCAAAGTTCACTTTGAAAGGAAATTCATTTTAGTAATTTCCTGTCCACCAGAGGGCTCCAATATCTCTTCCACAAGAGACATAACATAATAAAAATATACATTAAGCACCGAAAAAACTCAAATCTCATTTAACCCCAGACTAACAATTGTTACATCTGCTACAATTTCTACATTAATAGTTTAAAAAGATACAGGGCTTTTAACTGTTTAATCATTTAAAATGTTTCAAATACCAAAATTGTTTTGCCATCATTCTCACACTGATTGTTTCTCTCTTAGGTATGGTTTTCAATTTTAAAGATATCATGAAGTACAATTTTAGTCCAAAACTCTAAATAGCAACTCAAATGTTTTAGATAATACTTTTATAAATACAATTTATTTCTTAATAACTTTCCCAATCCATAAAATAAAATTAACACCCTATCTACACAGGCTTTGGCCTTTTTACTACTAGAAAGTGTAAATATTATCTTTCAGAAAACCCAGTCATTAATACAATTCACGCTACAATTATATTGCCCCATCATGACCTACGATATGGGCTGAGAAAAGAAATAAAGGAAATGGATCATTTAAATACAATGTATTATAATGATATTCTGCTCAGAAATTTTCAGATTTTTATCACAAGTAAGTTATGACACTGGAATAGTAAATCTCCTAGTTAAACTCAATCAATTTTAGCAAAAAAAGGAAAATATTTTATGTAAATACATTTATATTATTCATAGGACATATTTATAGAATGTTAATTGGACAAGTGCCAACTGCAAAGTATTTTTTTTAAATGAGTATAGTAAATCCATTCACTAGGGGTGCCACTCCCCCTCTGAAAAGATCGACTTGCTAAATTTGGGTTTTAAAAAAATAGGCTATGGTAAACACAAAAATTGAATGTGTAAAATAAATTTTAAATGTGTTATATTTACAAAACAAAAAGACGTTAAAAAATCGACTTCAAAGTGAGTCACAATCATTACCATAAGAAGATTTACCAAAAACATGGATTTAGTAATTACGGTAGCTCAAGAATTACGGTAGCTCAAGAATAAATTATCTCTAATGAAAATATGACGGGGGTTATAGCTTCACTGCCCCACCTCATCTCCCAAATAGGCTTTTCCTATACAACTGACAAGCATCATTAACAGGAAAAAGAATGCAACATTTGTTTCTAAACAGCACATACTAGCTGCCACCACTTAGAAACTTGAAAATTTTACTGCACCTAGCAAAAATGTATGTATCCATACTTGCAAGAGCACTATCCTCATCAATTTAGACTTAACGCTGCAAGGAAAATGCCAGATTGTAGAAAGAGGTGGGGGCAGGGAGGCTGAGGCTTTTCAAGATTAAGGGTGGTAAAACTGTTCTCACTTTAAGTCATGCATGTAAACGCAAATTGGTTGTCATTAGAGATATAGGAGTTTAACAATATAAAGCACTTACTGGACAACTTGTAACCAATATTCGTCATGTTACATTGCAAAAAGTTGAGACTTCTAGGAGCCTATCAAATGAAGGCACTTCTTAAGCAAAAACGTGATGGTAAGCAGCAGTAAATGAAGGTTTAAAAGGCTTTATTTAACATAGGAGGCAAAAATCTGAAGACCTCTAACAAGTTGAATAGCTAGAAAATGAGACATAAAAAATACTCAGAACAATCTCATCTGAGCTGTACCTTAGACACTCTGAAATAGCAACATCAGGGCATTATATGTTTATTACATAATACTGCTTTGCCCTTGCATATCACCTTTAATCAAGGGATCTCAAAGCACTGCAGAATCGTTAAGGCCTTAAAATACGGTCTAAAATAGAATTAGTAATATTTTATAATTGCAGCTATTAATAAAATCTTGCAACTACTTCCCGGTCCCCTGATCTGAACATTAGCTTCCAAACCTTCTCTGACTTGAAAACAGTATTCCCCAAAGCGTTTCAATTTGTGATTGATGCTACGCACATTCCAGCTTTTCTTCATCACTGGGCCTAGAGAAAGTACCGGTAATGGCATTATTTTAATGACATAAATCTATTTCATTCTAACTACGTGTTAGAATAAGCAGTGAACATATCTTGCAGCATGCAGGATGATATAAAATGGAGGCTTCATACAGAGCAAATTTTGCTGGAGGTGATGAGCCCAAGCACTTATCAAACGGAATATAACATTTTCCAACTCAGTCCTGAGACCTCTCCAGAAACTTCAAGAGAGGGGTACTGGAAACCATGGCCAGCTATCCTTAAGTGGGCAGGAGACCATTCTCCCGTGTGCACACCAGGAGGGAAGAGAAAGCTAAAAGGACAATGCATGAGTTTCAAGGCTCCGGAAGGAGAGTGTAAGGTTGCTGTGTGGCCACCCAGGAGACAGAACGTTGTGGTTCCTTTGCATTTAAATAGCACATTAAATGGGAAACCCAACAGAAGCAAAATGCCTTTAAACCAAGGTCAAAATCCTTCATTTAGTGTCATTTAATTTTTAAAATTATTTTAAAGCCTGTAAATGAGATTCGCTCCTACAGAAACATCTGACATTTTAAAATGCAATCAGCAAAGTTCAATCTGTTTTTTTGCTGAAACACAGGAAGCTCCAATGTTAATTCAATGTAAGTGAGCATAACTATTTTAACATTAATTCTTTCACAAGCAAGACGATTCGTCTTCTCGTTAATTGCACTGTTTGTCCCTAGGACTGCAAAGTGTAATTTCACACTCACACAAACCCACCTCCCAGCACTGTAAGCCTACCCGGTTACCACTGTCAGCCAACAACTCACAACACAACCTTACCCTTTATAAACAAAAAGAAAAGCGTCAATAAAGAGTACTTTTGGTTTCAAGTCTCAACATTGAAGGATCAAGGCTCAATAATGTTATCAGCTTTAAAAAGTCCAATGATGTAACACGTACCACCAATATTGGATACTAAAAGTCCTGGAATATTCATAAAAAGTACCAATACATGGTCAGCCTAGATATGTGAAAATTCCCAGACATCTTAATATTTCTGTTGCCATGCTAGTTGACTCAGACATTTCAAAAAGCTCACAGCAAATTCTCGTAGGGTTTTTCTTGAAGACGCATACCACCCTGTTCTTGCAAAGATCAAGTTTATACCTAGTGCATTAATGGTCGCGTCAGTGTCACAGGGCAAGATTCCCGTTTTCCTGTCTACGTCTGGGTCTAGCAGGGACATCCGTCCTCGGCTCTGCCCACTGTCACTGACGTTTTCCGAAGCTCTAAGATCCAAGTGGTCAGAGGCTTCTAGCAAAGAGGGAGAGATCTTATCCACTTCAAGCTTCCTTGCCACATTTTTCCGGCTTCTCCACTGTCTTTAATGATTTAAAAAACGCAACCGAAAAACAAAACCCGTACTAAAAGCAGTACTTTCTAAAAGGGGGAAACCAGCACCTCCAACTTCTCCAAATCTCCCAAAACCGTGGCTTTTCAAGTCCCCCGCAAACCTTCGCCCCGCGCCGGCATCCTTTATGATTAAATTAGATTGTAAACCACAATTAAATCAAAGGGTGTCGTAACTTATTCTTCACTCACCATATCCGCCGGGACACTACTGGACATCTTGCCGATATACACCAGATGTTCACGCAAAAAAAAAAAATACAACAAACAAAAAGGAGCAAAAGTCTTCAAGCCACACAGAAATCAGCGTTAACGATCTTGATTAGTTCGCGATGTGCTTTCCCAAAACTAAGTGATTTCCGAGCCAAAGTGCCGGCCCGGCCGAGGTTCTGTGCGGACAGGAGCGGTCCCCGGGAGCTGTGTGGCCGGGGCGGAGGGCACTCCGGGAGGGCAGCCCCGTCGTCGTCGTCGTCAGCAGCAGCAGCAGTAGCAGCCTCAGGACCCGCCGCGCCAGGTGGACCGAGCCGAGTGACACACGGGCATGGAGCGGTGGGAGGGGGTTAAATGCGCCTTCCTCCTTCGCCAGCCCGGCAGTGATTCACACCTGCTCCCGAGTCAAGTCCTCATTAAGCAGCAGGAGAATGCCCCGGCGTGGAAGTACATAGATAACTATGTAGCTACACATGGACGCGTGAGCGCTGACTGGCCGGCGCGGGGAAACGGCTCAGCTCGCGCTGCCGGGGCCGGGAGCCGGGCCGCCCGAAGCCGCGCTCAAGGGCATTTAACTCGTTGAGAGCCGAGGCCGAAGCCTGGGGCGCGCGCGGACGGCGCGGAGCTCGGGCCGGACGGGGACCCCACCGCCCCTGGGGCTCAGGCCGCGGGCGCCTCCGGGCCGCAGCGACTCTCGGGGCGCATCGTCTCCGGCTCGTCGGTGCTCCTCTCCTGCCTCCGCCTTCCCCTCCCCTCCCCGGCCTCGCAAGCTCCCCGCGACGCCGACTCCTGCCGGTCCCCGGAAGAGGCTGGTCCTCCCTCTCCTCAGCCCGGGAATGGCTTCCTCTCAGACCTCTGTCTCTCCTCCTCCTCCTCCACTTTTCAGCCCCAAACGCCGCAGCCGCCTCCTGTCATCGCCCCTCAAGCCAACATGGCGGCGGCGGCGGCAGCGGCAGCTGCCTTAGCGCGAGTCCGGGACTCGGGGAGCTCGCCCCCACCTTCACAGCCACCGCCCCCGCCCTGTCCTCCCCCGCTCGCGGGCACCATGTGCGTCACTACGGAGACCACCCTGGAGCATCACGGGAAGTGTAGTCTACTCGCTCTCCCCGGACTCCAAAGACACGCCCCTCGTAGCAACAGTTGCTAGGAAAGAAAAGCTCCTTTTCTACAAGCTGTAGCCCCAGGAGTTAGGTGTGATCAGGCAAATTATTTGGGGGAAATAACTCTGCACAAAGAAATTCTCTCATGCACAATATACTCACAGATTAAAATATAGTTTTCTTCCAAGCAGAATCATTCATTTTAATGACAGCACGCTCTCTACATCCTGCAACCTCAAACCATTTTCGATAGTGATTTCATCTAGGTCTCCTCTACATTACATCTGGAGGACCAGAAACAATCATTGATTTCCAATAAGGTCATACAAGTTCAAGAGGAACACAGATCTTATTAGGCAGGAGGAATGTTTGAACATGAGTTTCCTGAAGACCCAGACCATAAAGCTACATTCTAATTAATTAAAATTACCAAAAACTGTATTAGATACAATAGTGAATCGTGCCAAATCTACTTCAGGAAATAGCTACAACAAATTACATTGGGATTCCCCAGTTTACTGGGCCAGCCCCTAAATTCTTAGTTCATGCATGGGAAATAGATTCCTTCATAAAAAATAATGCATCACTTGGTGTGAAATGTTACTACTCATTCATTCAGCAAACAACTGTGCCAGGCACTGCTAGGCACCAGGAGTTTAAAATGAGTAATCCGGGCACTGTCTACACGGAACCCGCTATCTGGGAGCCTGTCATTCCCCACACCAATCTCCACTCTGGTTTGTCTCATCAGGATGGAAACTCACAGAATGTGTAGAGTGCCTGCCTCCTGAGTAGCCTTGGCAAGTTCCAAGCACAGCTGGGGGCTACATCATCCAGTGGTGAGTTACAGTGGTAACTAGGGAGAAGCAGGATAGCTCAGATTCCCAGAGAAACCAAAGGACAAGAAGAAAAAGTCTCAAACCTCACCATGAATAGGCCTCAGGACTTTGTCTAGATGCTTCCGAGTCTATAGCTACATGATTTTCCATGGTCTTGGTACCTGGTGGATCATTCTCCATGTTTATGTACCACACAGCCCCCTCCCCAGTCCTCCAGGAGACAAGGGCAGTTGAAAATGCTTTAACTGAACAATGAGTTCTAAAAGAATATTGGAACACGTTTTGAAGGCTTTAAATTAGTCCCTCACCCCAACTTTCATCCAACAACTGCCCTGGCCGAGATTGTGCAGGGCCCATATGCTACTGTAAGTAGAAAGGCAAGAAACATAAAATGGCAGGACTCATGGAAGCCTCAACTCATACCTCTTCTGCTTTCCAACAGCCGTATGGCAAGGGGGTAACGACCGCAAAGGCCAGTCTACGACCTTGGCATCTCTGACACATGGTATTGCTGTTTGCTGCCTGCTACCCTTGCCTCACTATAAAAGACCACATGTCTGAAAAGTAAAGTCACTGAACCTAGCTGTGTTTCCAGTCACTCTCCTAAGACAGACTGAGACGTTACAGTCAATAAAACTCGTACCTCTTCCCTCAGAGTTAGGACATGGGAGTGTTACACAGTTGCAGATGCTCCTCTCTCCCCTCTTTACTCTCTGTTTCCAGACTCTGGTGAGATGGCAGGTGAGATGGGAGGCTGGAGAAAGAGCCCAGTTGTCCACAGTGGAGAAGAGTAGCATCTTCCTGATCCCATTAATCTAATGTCAGCATCCATTTGAAGGAAGCAAGGAATGCAACATTTTTGTATTAGGGAAAATAACTTCACGGGAAATCAAAAGATCTGGCTCTGTTACGAATCAGCTGTGTTACCTTTGCCAAGGCACTGTTCCCTGAGCCTCCATTCCTTTATCTGAGGAGGTTGAACTAAATCTCTAAGGTCTATGAGTGTCAGGTCCCAGAAGACTAGCACATGACACCCATGGCCTGTTAAAAATATCTCCCCAAAGTGACTGCTCATGGGTATAAGGGGTTTTTTTGAAGGGGAGGGGCGATGAAAATGTCCTAAAATTAGGTTAAGGCGGTGGTTGCACAATTCCATAAGTATACTAAAAATCATTGAATTGTATACTTTAAATGGGTGAATTTGTTGGTTAGTTTTAAATTATGGTAAAATATACACAATATAAAATTTACCATCTTACACTTTTTTACGTGCACAATTCAATGGCATCATTAGGAAGAGAACATATGGGCCAAGACCCAGACTTGAGGCCAAGAGGTGCAGGGCGGGGAGGTGGTGGAAGCTCAGAGTGCTGCATGGGAGTGGGGCAGGGGTAGGATAAGCAAAGGGCAGGAGGGAAAAACTGGCGGCCAATCACCAAGGGCTCTGCCATGTGGGCTCAGCTGTTTGCATTTACTCTGACAGCAAATGGGAGCCACTAAAGGTTTTAAAGTGGGGGGTGTTATGTTAAGGTTTGTTTTTATAGAACAATGGAAAAAGTTATCTGAACTTCAGTAGTACCTTGTGTCTGTATTTTGGGGATTCATTGTCATGTGTGTGACCTCTTGGACGCTCATAGTTTAGAGGTCTTGGAGATGATCAAACCTCAGCTCTTCATTTTACAAATCAGGAAGCCACCAGGCTCATGGGAGACCAGGCTGGCTCCTAAGACAGGCTTGTTCCACTCCTCCCTCCTCTGCGAACCAAGTTCTACAAAAACATGAGGAGGGCTTTTACTGCATTATGTATATTCAACCTAATATGTATTCTCTATTTTTAAAGTAAAGAATAAAATGAAGAGTATAGAAATTCTGGAAACTAGAAAAACTATTTTTGTTTCTTGCATATATTCTTCCAGGTTTCTGTGTACATGATTTCACATATTTATGGAATACATACATTTTTCTTTTAAATATTAAATCAAAATTCAGTTTTGAAATATTAAAATTTGCACGTTTACAAATGGCTACGTAATCTTCTACTCCTCCTTGTTAAAGGCTGCATACCATTCCACTGCACCAGTGTCCTACGATTCATGAAATCATTTTCCACTTGGAGGACAAACAGATTGTTTGAATTATACCCTCTTGGTGCATATAAATCTTTCTGCACTTTGAATTACTTGTTTGAGCCAAAGTCCAGAGACTGTTGTCACTGAGTCAAAGTTTGTGAATGTTTCTGTGGCTCTGGAACTGCACAGGAAGTTATTTTCCAAAAGGGTTTCACTGTTTAGAATGCTGCCTATGAATGAGAATGCCAACTTGAGCACCCCACCCCAGCCCTCATATTTATGTACAGCTGTATCTACATGTTTATAATATGTACATACACCCTGGATTCAGTAGCAGTGCACATCCGATAATCTCATCAACTCTTCTCTCCAAGTAAAGAGACCATCCAAGTAAAAACAAGTGTTGGCTATGCAAACACAGCTTCAGCAACACACCTACATCTAACACATACATGCACACGCGTGCGCACACTCACTCGCTCCAACCAGATAGGAAACCCCTCATATTTAGAAATGTTGGAGCTGTCCCTGCCTATGTATACTTATTTTTTTAGGTTTCTTTAAAAAAACCTGTACTTTGTAGTTGTTCATTTTGCATTTTGATGATTTCTATTAGATGGAGTCTTTTTCTGTGCATAAGAAATAAACAATTTTGAGGGGCTGACCCTGAGCAAGTAGAAATGAGGCAGCAAGCACAGTACGGTCGGGGCCAGTATGCGGCTAAACCCCGGAGGTCTGCCTGGCACGCT
Organism: Hipposideros armiger; assembly: GCF_001890085.2. Taxonomy (NCBI): domain Eukaryota; kingdom Metazoa; phylum Chordata; class Mammalia; order Chiroptera; family Hipposideridae; genus Hipposideros; species Hipposideros armiger. Next base: position 932,271 of record NW_017731817.1, on the reverse strand, counting down.
GCTGGGGTGTCCCCCAAGTAGGGGGGTACGTGCTCGCTCCCCCTGGGCATGGGCCCAAAATGCTGGCAGTGCAAGCACAACAGCAGCCCTTCCTCATTCTCCCGCTGGTTCCCCTAGAAGACCACTCATTTGGGAGTTTGTTCTTGGACTCTAGGCTCACTGTCATGACCCTGGAGTTTTAAGGGCCTTTGTATCCCCAGTGAATGAATAGCATAGTGAATGAATAACACCCAAGAAACCTTGTCAAAAAGTACATTGAAGAGATGAGCATTTTAGGGCCGGCCGAGTGGCGCGATGGTTAAGAACTCGCTTGGGACGCCAGAGGGCCCCGGTTCGGATCCCACATATGAGGGCCAGTGACACTGCCCTCCACAGCTAAGATGCTGAACAACAGCTCAACCTGGAGCTGGGCTGCTGTTGAGTCGCCAGCGATGGCATAGGCTGCAGTCCCGGTGGCAGTGGGTTGCCATGGGCTGCCGTGAGCGGCCAGCAGCCAGCGTGAGCGGCCAGCAGCCGCAGTGAGCGGCCGTCCAGAAGCCGGCGACTGATCTGCCTCACCGGGGAAGAGCGCAATGATGGTGCCAACTTGGGCCAGTGAAGCAACATCCTCCACAACTAGATTGAAGAACAAAACGACAGCAACTTGTCTGTTCCCCCTCCCCCAATTCCCCAGCACTGTTCCCATCCCCCAATTCCCCAATTAAAAAAAAAATCTTTAAAAAAAAAATCTTTAAAAAAAAAAAGAGATGAGCATTTTAAATTCTCTTCCCAGGTCTGTGATTCTGTAAAATCAGGGATTACCTTTTAATGTTATCTTTAGACCTAGAGGTGTGGCTCATTAACACAGAAATGATGTTTGAGGCTTAGCTCAGTTGCTCTCCCATGACTAAGAGAATATGCCAACAGAAAGGAAAACAATTTTTGTGTGAAGGCTGGAGTTCTCTTTTGAAAAAATGGGAGTTATGTTTTTTAATTGGTAACACGATTTCAGCAAAGTTTTGTAAACATTCAACAATGTGAGTTGCACAGTCTAACTTCATAGGCCACCAGAAAAGTAATGCTCGTGTTTGTCTCCTGCTGATGTCCCACAATACCTTTCTCCCTGACCTGATCCCACTTTTATCCACACTATTGAATTAGCCAATGCTCAAGCTGGAAGAAAACTTAGGGATGATATCATATCCATTTTTTGAACAAATGAGGAAATAGAAACTTCTTGAGAAAAAGTTACATTTTCTCTGTAATTTTCAAATGTACGTGAGAATGAGTTTCCTCTAAGATATTCCAAGAAACAAAAAGACAGACTGGTTCCTAGTGGCAATATGTGATTGAATTATTATTCAATTTTGTGTTGTCATGACAAATATCCCAGATAAGTATAAAATATATTATCAAACTGGCATCCTAAAAGAGCATCAGTATTCTTGGTTTTCATTGTCATAGAAATCAACCTGCCATCATAGGGTTATTCAATGAAAAAAATTATTTTGAATGTCAAAAGTAATAAAATTCAATCCAATTAAATTAAAAAATTATATATAAGCACTATATTCCCATCAGTGGAGGGAAAAGAACTCTCCTTAATACTGATCTTGTGGCATGAGCTTTAAATTCTGTTTCTTCTACCTCAATAACCTCCATTATAGTCATTTTTAACACTTCTCTTTTGATTGAATGATTGATTGAATGATCCATAATTATCCTACACTGTTCAAATTGTGTTTTTCTGTTCACCAAGGGAGATAGTGGCACTGTCTATCAATAAACATGTTGCACATTATATTAACATTTAAAAGAGCAGAATAAAGAATCAAGGAGAGGTTGTTAAAAGCCTTGTGTTTGCTGTTGAAGGCTAGCAATGCGTCACAGTGACAGGAGGTCGCCACAGTTGGAAAATGACCTCTGTCACTGCTGATTCAATTCTTGAGCTAGGTCTTACTGGGCAATTGCCCATATGGCTGAATTTCACAACTGTATTTCCTAAACTGAGCGATTCAGTTAGCACATGACTCCTCTAGCATGCCCATTAGAGACTTCACAGGGGAGCCCGCCCAATGTTTCAGGGGTAGCAGCAGCAAGAGAACAGACTGCCCTGGGCGTCTAGTCTGCCATGCCAGGAGCTTTCATATCAGATTTTGGGGGGATGCAGATGAGATTAATTTATCATAATGATAACCTTTGACTTAATGCCACAGATGAAAAAGAAGGCCTGAAATGAACTTAAATCAACAGATTATAGTGAGAGAGAGAGAGAGAGAGAGAGAGAGAGAGAGAGAGAGAGAGAGAGAGAGAAATAACATATTGGTTATGAGTGTGGGCCCTGGATTTAAATCCTGGCTCTGCCATTTACTAGAGTGTAAACCTGGGTGAATTATTCCATTTTCTCATCTACAAAAAAAGTAGAATTATCACTTTTTTCTCATCATAAAAGCAGAAAAGTGCATACTCTAAGAATACTACATTAAAATATATAAAGTTAAAACAACTCTTTCTAGTACATAATAAGCTGTCAATACTAATCCTATTACAGTTACCATAATGAGATGTGATACAGCGATGGACGCTTCTAGTGTTAGTCATATAGATTTGTCTCACTCTGTTTTCCTGCTATGCTAACATTTTCACATGTGGTAGTAAAATAACATACAACTTTTCTCAGCTATTTGTTCACACTCAGCTCGGATCTGTCCACACTGTCTGCCTTTTTTTATAGAGACCAATGGAACCACATTTATGGAAAGGTTGTTGAATTCATGGAAAGGTTGTTAGCCTCGTGGCTAACCGAGTAAAGCCAATTGAGCGTGGAATTTGAACCTTAAACTATGACCTCATGTCCTCTTTCTTCACAGAGAAAAGGAGTCAAGTAAGAACTCTCACAAATTTATATCCAGCCCCTAACTAGTTAACATCCACAGATACTCTCACCTCTTCACCCTACTGCTTCAGGGGGAGTCCTACACCCCTGCTTCCAAGACTCAGCTCTCTTCCTGTCCAGGAACCACTCCCATCTCCAGAACCTGTTCCAACAAACAACGCTCCTTCTCTCTCTTACACTTTCTGCCTCTCCCTGTCCCAAAGTTCTTCTACCAAAGGTGACCATATAATATGTTTTCCCAACCAGGAAAAGTTAAAGGAAAAGAGGCACTGTAAATAATTCTACAGGGAAGTTGGGACTACAGCAGGCAAGCTTCTCCTCCCCATGCAAATATGCTCAACTCTCTCCCATACCGAAAAACAAAACAAAACAAAAACAAAACAGGCTCTCTCATTTCTCAATGCTTTTCTCTAACTCCTACCCATTCTTGTTCCTACCTTAACATCAGTGTCTTAAAAGTGTGTGGGAGCATGTCCTATATGCTCCATCTCAGCCTCTCTCAGAGGCTGTGCAGGTGCGCCTCACAACTCCAGGAATGACCCCTGTCATACCAGAGGCAAAGGGTGCCTCCCGGAGTTGTGTGACACATACCTATCCAGACCACCCATGGCAGCCCTGTCCACTTTATCGTGGCATGCATCCTTCTTGCTGTCCCTCACACTTGACCCAGATTCTCCAGCTAAGATTTTTCACTGCCAAATTCCAAATTCCATAAACACATGTCAGGCCCGGTCATCTCTGAACAATCAGTTCTCAGAGTCCTTGGCGCTGCCGGCCACTCCTTTGTTCTTGGATGGGTCTGGAGTCAGACCTCGTGGGATTGGATTCCAACTGTACCACTCATAGCATTGTGAGCAAGTTTACTTAATCTGTGTAAATTGGGAGCCTCTCAACCATAAAATATAGTTAATCATAGTATCTTTTCATAGGGTTGTCATCAGGGCCAAATGAAATCAAGTTTGTAAAGCTCCTAGCACAATGCCTGATCAATACAAGGCACTCTATAGATGCTCACTATCATTATCTTTTTAAAGATGATAGTTTTCTACAATACCACCTTCTCCAGATTTTCTATCTCTTTGTTCCCTTTCCATCTTCTTCACTAATTTCTGTACTGTACCTGATCCTTAAATGTTGATGTTGGCCTGTTTCCTTACCTGGGTATACTTCTTACCTCAGAAGATGATGGCAAATATTCAATAAGAAAATATATGCCAAAGAACTGTATAACCTCTAACACCTTCTACAAACATGAGGTATTCCTATCAAAGTTTAGTATCTTACCTGCTCCCCCTACAGTGCTCCTCTGTCGTAGACCCTCGTTAAAATTCCCTGGGGGGCCTTAAAAAACACCAGTGGCTCTTCTCCGCCCCCTCCCCACTCCCCTCTCTTCCCCACTTTGCACACCCTCTACTCCAGTGGCTTCAACTATCTCACTGAGCTGATGATGTCCAATTTTGTATCTCAAGTATAGGCTGCTCTCCTGGGCCCCAGATCTATGCATCCCAACTGTCCTATCAGACTCCTCTGCTGGGATGTCCCACAGCAACTCCAAAGTTAACATGTTACAAACAAAGCATCACCTGTTTGTCCAGAAAACCTCCTCCCCCTCCTGTGTGGTACCTCCTTCTTCCCATGGTCCATACTTGACTTTTTCCCATCACTCACCCCAACATCCAAGTCCTACTGATTCTACCCTCTTGGGGTTTCTTAAATTCATCACCCACATTTCTGTCCCCATTCCCACAACTTTAGTTCATCTCTTCACAAGTTCTTCCTGGAACCAACTGCCACCCAGGTAGCCTCCCCCAACCCAGGCTCGTACCCGCTAATAAAGTCTGACTAGCAGAGCTTCCAACACACCAATTCATGATGGAGTTCATTTGTAAAGAAATGTTGAAAATAATGCATTGAGTTTTTCACAAAGTGATTTTCCCCCCAATTTAAACATTCTCTCTTTGCTTGGAGAGAATTTTCCTCCTACTTTTTTGGTGTTAAAATAATTTATTTTGTAATGGTTGATAATGGGTCACCATCATCATCATCATCATCGTTAATTTTTACAAATGACCATTCCTATGTTGGTCTCCAAATATTCTTAAAAACATTTTTATCATACTGTATACTTTAAAATGTGCAGTTTATTATGCATCAGCTATAATTCAATAAATTTTAAAACATGTTTTTCAGGTCATGAAATCTAAAAGCTTATCACATCTGTTCTGCACTGATTCTAGAAAGCTCTTTCTAAAATGTGTAAATTAATCATGTCATCCCCAATAATCATCATCAAAGCTAAAAGCAATTGCACATTATTATCTGTCTAGCACAGGGCACAATAGCTTTACATCACGAAAAATGTGTGAGGCGGGTGCTGTTTTATGCCTGTTGTAGAGACGGCACCAGCAGCAGGTCACATAGCTTGTAAGTAGTGGAACTGGGGCTTGGACCCAGGTCTGACCCACTCAGAAGCCACTGATTGGTCTTCACCCTTATATTTGTGGGCTCTTTGCTTAAAAATCTCTCAGTCACATCCCAGATACTTTTGTTTCTCTCCCTCAGTATTTGGCCTGTGCTTTCTCTCTCACACACTTATTTTTTTTAACCTGTTTTCACCCTTAAATGCCTGCTTTGAAGTTATACCAAAAAACTTGCAAATCTCAGAATTTGATAAGTTCTTTCTTGCCTCCGTGCCTTTGCACAAGCTGTTCCTTCTGCCTGGTGTACCTTTTTCTTGAGTTATCTCCTGGCTGGCTAAGTGCTATTCATCCTTGGAAATGCCGTGCCCTCCTAGAAGTAGCCCATGACCCTGCCCAAACCTCCATCAAAGTCTCAGCCTCAGAAGGACCACGGGAAGACACTGCCATGGCCATGTGGCATCCCTTGAATGATATGCCTGGGTAGATATGTACCCTGCTTTTGCCTTTATTTGCGCACTGTGTGTCAGGCACCTGGTGAGTGCACGGATAAGGCAGGAAAGACCCAGCTCTCATGCAGCTTATAAATTTGTTGGGGACACAGCTAGTAAACTCAGCAAAATAAACAAATGAATGTACAAGATCATTTTAGATAGTCATAAATCTTTAAAGAAAAATATAAAAAGGGGGTAATGAAATAAAGAGGACAGGGGCAGGGGTCTAAAGGCAGCTCCAGGGTGCGTGGTCAGAGAAGGTCTTGGAAAAGATGGCATTTGAGCTGAGACCTGAATGAAAAGAGGGAGCCAGCCAAGTGAATGTTCTAGGTACTTCTCACTTAAAGGAAGTATCATGCATAAAAGTCTAAAATCCTAACTTTACCTGATATGCCATTAGAGTCCAAAACGTAGTAGGTGCTCAATAAATGCTGTGAGTTGGATTGTTGACATGAAGAAGCTAGGAAGGCTCAATAGCTGGGCTTTGCATCTTTTAGGATTCTCCTAGTCTCTGTGTGTTGGGAAAATATTGCTTTACAAGATTCCTCAAATTGTCTTGGGTAAACCAGGAAAATAGTCAGTGAGGTGTTCCTGTGTTTCTGACTTGCAAACAAAGATGCCTGTGGTTCCTGGGTACAGCCAGTTGTGACAGTTTCCAAATTCTATGGGGATACGGGCAGGAATTTTCTATTTTGTCTTTGTGTCTAGGTTTTTATAAAATGTTCCTCTGTATGCTTCCTACTGTTCTTTTCTCCTTGGTCACTTTTCCATCCCTGATCTTATGCCCAAGTGACATTAAAAGTAGGAGCATAAGTACTGCAGTGAGAGCAAGACCCCATGGAAGAGAAAGTAACACAGTAATACGTTACATCTGTTAAAGCCCCAGGAGCACATTTCACAATCCTGCTTAGTGGAATTTGTGTCTTGCCCTCCATCTTTAAACAGAATGAAATCACAAACACTCAGGCTGAGCAGGAAAATTAAAACACACGTGGGTTCTAAACCAGCTTAAAAATTGACAAAAAAAGAGAAGATTCTTTCCTACTCATAGAAAATCAAACATGAGGGATTTCCCTAAAATACTTTATTTTTTTAAGTCCTTTACAACACGGCAGCAAATTGAACAAAGATGTACTTGGTGTACATGATGGTAGTCTGAAGGTTTAAATGGTAAACCCCAGGATTTTCTATTATTTTTGAGAATCCCCATTATTCATGACCTTTTTAGCAAAGTTTTCTTTTCCCTAAACCCTGGGGGGCTCAGAGCACACTTCATCCCAAATAACGTCAATGTGCTGCATAGAATACAAATCAAATATAAACAGAAGAGGACTGAGAAACAGAAGCAGTACACCCAGAGTGTGCCAAAGACTAAGTGAGCAGAAAAACAGGGGCAATGAACGTGGATGCCCCAGGTGAGAGGCCGGCCCAGGATAGCGGCGACTCCCTTGGGAAGCTCTGCTTCTCTGCTCAGGAGCTCAGGGCAAGTGTCCTTGACCCTCTCCATCTCCTAGCTCTCAAGTCAACCATTGGTAAATTATTTCTGGGCTGTTTAGTTAACTTGCCCAAGGGGAATTACAGCAATTACAAAGTCATGGACATGAATGAATTTATGAAACTCTTTTACTTGCAGGTTTTCAGATTACATGGGGCTTTAATCAGGTAGCAGAAGGGGAAAAAAGCAAAAACAAAAAAATGTTGAATATTTTCCCCCACTCCACCCAAAAAAACACCTTTCTGGACTCTTCCACATATCTGCTTTTTAAAGGACATAGAAGGAGAGGACAAGAGACGGAAAAGACAGGAGAATAGAAGCCAAAGGACACTTAGCAAAGGGCACCTGGATGGCATGGTGCTCCCCAGGTGAACCTCCATGTGTCAGGCATGCTATGGGGCTTCATATACTTTCTGCAATCTTTCTGACAACCCCATGAGGTCACAGAGCTATGCCCACTTTTGTAGATGAAGAATAGAGCTCAGAAGTTAGATAACTCCCTCAAGGTCACTGGAGTTCTTACTCAGGTCTGTAGAATTCTGAGAAGAATTAAGGAGAAGGGCAGGGAACAATTAGACAAAGTACCAGGTGACAGTTTGCACCAACTCACTAATGCAGACTTAAGAGCTTAGAGGAATGTCAGCTTCACTCTCCTTAGCTCATGCATACACACTTTTCTTCCATAAACAGCAAAAACACACACAAGTAGCTTGAGTGACCCCGAAGTGAGTTATTGGCTTAATAAAATGCTGACTTTGAGTTTACTTTCTTTTAAAGATGTAATTTATCCATCAAATCTTCTCTTGGGTTTGTCTTATTCCTGGAAGGGTATTCCTACTTTCTGTGCAAATATGATTACAGCTAGCTCTGCATCATGAAATAGTAAAAGGAATAAAAATCAAATTTTATCACTTATTTAAAAGCGAATCACACCTCTAACATTTATCAGCATTAAATGATGGCAAGCTTAAACACACCTCCAGATGCTATAAAGTGCTTGAGGGCCTCAACAGATCTTGTGACTTTTTACCCTTCTTTTTCTTGCAAGCTCCATCCATCCTGTGAAGACATAAACAAGTGGCCCCAATGCTCATGTTTTGTTTTCGTTTTTTTTTAAAGATTTTTATTGGGGAATTGGGGAAAAGGGAACAGACAAGTTGCTGTCCTTTTGTTCTTCAGTCTAGTAGTGGAGGACATTGCTTCACTGGCCCAAGTTGGCACCATCATTACGCTCTTCCCAGGTGAGGCAGATCAGTCGCTGGCTTCTGGACGGCCACTGTTGCATTATAGCCAATTCCGTTACCACCCCCCTACACTAGCCTCTGACCCATTAGTCGAGAGAGTGTCTTGGAAAACTGAGGCCGGATGGAATGATATCTGTAAAGCTCTCTCGGGGAGTGTCTCAGGTGACTGGGACCTATTGGAATGATAATAGTTATCTCCCCTGGGAGGACACAGTAACAGTGTCTTGGGGCTATGTGGAGGAAGTGTGAAGGCACAGGATGTGTTGGAACACAAAGGGAATGCTAATGGAAAAGGTCTTAAGGCACACATAAGTCACAGGTTACAAATTGATTGACAGCAATGAAACAGTTTCACTTCTTTTCAAATTTCTCAATAAAAGCCATGCCCTGACCCGATTCGGGGCTCACTCAGTCTTCTCTGGCTGAGTCCCTTGGTCTCGCTCTTAATCTTACTTTTGTCTCTTGCTCTTATTCAATCTGCGTCGCCCCTTAAGAGAAACCTGTATGCCCTTGCCACGCTGGACGTGACAGGCCACTCACGCTGGCTGCTGGCTGCACACGGTAGCCCATGGCAACCCACTGCCACAGGGAGTGCAGCCTACGCCGTCGCCGGCTACTCACAGCAGCCCAGCTCCAGGTTGAGCTGTTGTTCAGCATCTTAGCTGTGGAGGGCAGTGTCACTGGCCCTCATATGTGGGATCCGAACCGGGGCCCTCTGGCATCCCAAGCGAGTTCTTAACCATCGCGCCACTCGGCCGGCCCGCTCAGCTCACGTTTTTTTTTTTGTTTTTGTTTTTTAAAGATTTTTATTGGGGAATTGGGGAAAAGGGAACAGACAAGTTGCTGTCCTTTTGTTCTTCAGTCTAGTTGTGGAGGATGTTGCTTCACTGGCCCAAGTTGGCACCATCATTGCGCTCTTCTCTGGCGAGGCAGATCAGTCACCAGCTTCTGGACGGCCGCTCACTGCGGCTGCTGGCCGCTCACGCTGGCTGCTGGCTACATACGGTAGCCCATGGCAACCCACTGCCACAGGGAGTGCAGCCTACGCCGTCGCCGGCTACTCACAGCAGCCCAGCTCCAGGTTGAGCTGTTGTTCAGCATCTTAGCTGTGGAGGGCAGTGTCACTGGCCCTCATATGTGGGATCCGAACCGGGGCCCTCTGGCATCCCAAGCGAGTTCTTAACCATCGCGCCACTCGGCCGGCCCGCTCACGTTTTTAAAGTGCCCTAAAGATGTGCTTCTCAAATTTCAAATTCAAGTTTTCTTTCAGGTAGAACCTTGAACAAGGCAAAGGGTGATGCTATTGGAAGCTTCAGTGTGCTTTACACTCCCCCCGCCTGCAACCTGGTGGCCTTTTGGGGCTTATACTGTATGGTCATTAAATTAACAGACCAGTGTACTGTGAATAAGATGAGTCCTTTGGAACATACTGAATAACAGTTTTAAAACTACTTTGGGGAGGGTTTTGTTGTCATTGGAGGTGATTTTTTTTCCCCAAATACTGTATTCAAACTCCAATTATATTTGCAATCATGTATGTTCTTTTCACAAGGACACATGCTATTTTGTCCTAGTCCCTGTAGTAAATCAAATGTGTGAAGTCTCAAGATTACAAGGAAAATAGATGAACAATGATTCTTACAAAGCTAAATGTCAACTTTAAATCCTTATTATCGACCATCAGTTTCTCCATTCTCAGGGGTGTGCTGTGGTTCTCGGAACCGAGGTCTGGTGTCCCCGTCCCCTCCCCCCTCCCTGCTTTAGTGGGTTGATGTGCCTTTGGTCTAGCTCCCTATTCATCCTTTATTTATAATACCACAGACGAGTCTATTTTCATTCTTGTAAAAACTTCTTGCTGACTGCAAGATATGACAAAGCTTTCATATCAAGGGTTGGGACCTACCACTTTTGGCACAGATCATTTTTCACAGCATGGATGCTTTAGCTAAAGCGGGAGGTCTCCTTTCTGCCTTTGCTTTCAGCTCAGCTAACCTGACTGGCGGTGGGTCTGGAATTCACCTGACCCACACAGTCAAGTAAAGGGAAACTCAGGCCTGGGTGGAGGGTGACATTTTGAGATTTTGATCAGCCGACATATACTAGTGCCCCATAGAATCAGAGAAACTTGGAGTGGCAAAACCCTTCAGGGTTAACCTGGGAGGTTTCCAGCTTGGGTTTCTTCATGCCAGAGATCTGAAAAGATGGCGATGGGGCAGGGGAGGCAGGAATCCTCAAGATACTTTCAACACTTTAAAAAGGTTAATAGAAAATTGGATATTTATGACTGATAAGCTGCTCAGGGGACTCAAATGTCAGAGTTTGTGGATTTGGACTTGAAGGCATTGATTATCTCATGGAAGAATCTATTAATAAAAACGTAATAAATGCAGTTTAGGAGATACAAATCTTTCAGAAAAATGGAATACATTAGGAAACGGTAATAAAAATTATGCAAAACCACTGACGGTTCATTGCTTTAGTACAAACCCTTAGCACTTCCCATGAAATGACATGGTGCTAGTATCCGGGCTACAGTTGTAAACAAAAGACAAATTCCTGCTCTTGTGATAATGAAACTCTAGTGTGGGGAGACAAAAAAAAACAACAGGTGAGCAAAAAAAGCAAATAAAATTGTTAAGGGTTGAATTGTGTTCCTCTCAAAATTCGTATGTTGAAGTTCTAACCTCCATTACCTCAGAACGTAGCTGTATTTAGAGATAGGGTAATTACATTAAAAATGAAGCCATTAGGGCCAGCCTAGTGGCGCGATGGTTAAGAACTGGCTTGGGATGCCAGAGGGCCCCGGTTTGGATCCCACATTTGAGGGCCAGTGACACTGCCTTCCACAGCTAAGATGCTGAACAACAGCTCAGCCTGGAGCTGGGCTGCTGTGAGTCGCTGGTGACGGCGTGGGCTGCAGCCCCTGTGGCAGTGGGTTGCCATGGGCTACCGTGTGTAGCCAGCAGCCAGCGTGAGCGGCCAGCAGCCGCAGTGAGCGGCTGTCCTGAAGCTGGCAACTGATGTGCCTCACCTGGGAAGAGAGCAATGATGGTGCCAACATGGGCCAGTGAAGCAACGTCCTCCACAACTAGACTGAAGAACAAAAGGACAGCAACTTGTCTGTTCCCCTTCCCCCAATTCCCCAGCACTGTTCCCATCCCCCCAATTCCCCAATAAAAAAATCTTTAAAAAAATAATAAATAAATAAATAAATGATTAAAAAAAATAAATGAAGCCATTAGAGTGGGGCCTATTGCCATCTGACTGGTGACCTTCCGAGAAGAGAAATTAGGACACACAGAGAGACAGTACAGATGCGTGCATAGTGGGACGACCACGTCAGGAGGCAGCAAGATGCAGCCATCTGCAAGCCAAGGAGAGAGGCCTCGGAAGAAACCAACCTGCCCAAACCTCAATTTTGGACTTCCAGCTTCCAGAACTGTGAAAAATTAATTTCTGTTGACGATATACGCAAGTCTAATCATTATGTGGTACACCTTCAACTTACACATTGCTATGTGCCCATTAAATCCCAATAAAACTGAAAAAATGTTTTTCTGTTGTTTAAGCCACCCAGTTTATGGTACTTTAATATGACGACAACTCATCAAAACTCATACAAAAACTAAAACTAAGTATGGCCACTTCACATTGTGTTAAGTGCTGTGAGTAAAATGTCACAGGGAGATAGACAAAGTGATGGGAAGAGCGTCAACTCGGTTGAGAAGGCTTCTTTGGGAAGGGACATTTGTGCTGAGTCTTAACGGCAGGAAGAAAAGCCACATAAAGAGTAGAGAAAAAAGTCAAGTCCAGAATCTGGACTTTGGAAAGTTACCAAGGAGATGTCACCAGAGAGGCCTCTGGGGGTGCGTGGGTGGTGGCAGTCTGCTGTGTTTCCCCAGGCAGGAGCCCAACATCATTGTTCACTCCTGCAGACTTTGACATGGTTGCAAAATACTGTGGTCACTTTGCCTAGAAAAATATGACAATTTTATGTAGTATTTATGAATGTTAATTGTATTTGAAAACTTGTAGTTTTTAAAAATCTCTGTGTTGAAATCAAACTAAAATAATGAGTAGGGGATAAGAGTTCTCCAAACAGAGGAACAAGCAAGTGCGAAGACCGTGAGACAGTGACAGGCTTGGTGAGTTCAAGAGACAGGGAGAAGATTGGAGGTACTCGAGCTTGGTACGTGTGGGGGAGTTGGCAGAACATGAAATCAGAGGGGTCAGATGAAAGTATTCATGCAGGTTTCCGGAGGCCCAGCCAAGGTGTGATTTGGTGTTACTGCAGGGAGAACATCTGGGATTTAAGCAGATTGCCTTAGATTTTTACATAAATGCCTCTGGCTTCTTTGTGGATAATGGGGCCTCAGGGTCCTGAGGAGAAGGAGGTAAATCCATCTGGAGATTTTTACCATAATCTAGGTAAAAGGAGATGATGACTTGGACCATCTGGGTGGGAGGGAGCAGATTTGGACTTGTGGTTGGATTCTGGATATGTTGTAAGGCAGCGTCAACAAGACCAGCCAAATTGCCCCCCTACAGCATCCATGACAGATGATCATATGAGAAAAAGGATTACTGAAAATACAGTGATACAATTACAGGGACAAACTTAAATGTCGAAATGTTCAAAGGAACTATGGCAGTGGCGATAAGGAATGCCAATTAGCGTGGCTGCTTGTGGCAGGTATGTCCAAATGCACGCTTCAACAGCACAGACCCCTGTGTTCTCGCTTTGATCTCCTGAAGAACTTGAAATCCTTCTTTCTGCCCCTAAAGCCTATCATCCTCCCTGTCCTTTTCTCCCTGGGAGGGCATCCTCATCATGCTGGCAACACACACACAGGCCAGTCTTTGCGAGCGTGGGGATGGAAGCAATTTTCCTCCAGATGATAATTGACAAGGGTGCAATTTGTCCATGGGCAGGTGGTTAGAGGTAATAAAACAGAGTCTGGTTTGGTTCAAGCGACTCACCTGCCATGACGTAGACAGCTCTGTCCAGCCTCACAAGTCGAGTCTGTTTTCCTCTGCCATCATCCTGATTTCTGCCCTACTTCGGCAAATCCTACTCCTTCTTCTTTGTCTGCTCCTGCACCAGGCCGAGCTGTTCATCCTGAATGCAGAGCAGTGCTTCTGCGGGGCCCTCAATTCTGGTCCCAGCTTTGGCTGAGCTCTGCGACTCAAAAAGAGGTCTCTACTGATGTTCAGTTTCTACCGAAACGAACACCAAGTGTCTCTTTGGGAACAATCCTCTGTTTTCTGCCTGTTTCTCTTTGAAGCTGTTGTTCACTCGACTCCAAGCCATCTAGTTTTTCTTGGAGAAATAAAAGGAGTATCTTTTATTTACCCTTTAAAGGTAACCCTTAGTAATCATTTTAAGAGCCACTTAAGAGCCATACAAGTATGCACTGTATCACGTGCTGCGTCTGGACAAACCCTGCCTAAGTTAGCCTCTGGTTCACAATCTCTGTGAAACGGGGCTGGCCCTAAACAGTCTTCTGGGCTCTCTACTTATCCCAACACTCAAGGGGCTTCTTTAAGGCTAACCTTGCAAAAGTAATAAGAGGATTAGTTAAGAATGACTGAGCCCAGAAAAGGCATAGAAATGAATTTGTCTTTAAAAACTTCATTTAAAATTACAAACACAAAACTAATACATCCTCATTAGGGAAATATGAAAAGACATAAAGCCATAAAAACAAATTCCACCCATAACCCTAATCCCTACCCCTACCTGACCCCCCTTAGTCTTGTTCTCTACATTCATGTTAAATATGTGGACTCATACTATATATAAAATTTGGAATCTTGCCTTTGATGTTTATGACCATAAACACTTTGGTAACATCATAACTCTATAAATATCATAATGAGTGGCTGTATATTTTTCCATCATATGGCCATGCCACTGGATACACATGGATATATATATATATATATGTGTCCATTTAACATTTCATATATATATATATATATATATATAAAATCTCCATTTAACATTTCTACCTGAGCCAGAACAGTTACTGAACACGACTTTCATATCCTCTCTCTTGCCAAACTCAATATCTTGGGAAGATCCCAAAGAACCATTGCCCAAGGTCCATCAGGAAGAAAAATAAAAGGTCCATAAATTGCACAATTAACTCTTAGATAAAAGCGGATGTATTTTAAATGTCTATTTACTTTCTTACTTTTTGACCTTTAAAGCTCAGCCTAGCATCCCGTATATCCCAGGCTTTTGCACTGTTGATAGCTGGCAAGGAACAAACACATTTATATAATTGGTGAGTGAGGCGCCCACTTCCAAAATTCCTTCATGCCACCTGTCCATCTTTTCAGTTGAAGTATATTAAACTTTAATTAGGTTTTTTTACTGGGGTGGGGGGCATTTCCCAATACCCTTGAAGTAGTTGGAATTGCCCTGGTATATTGCATAACTAGGGACTTGACACTATGATGAAAGTTACGTTAATATCACGCGTCGTATGTGAAGAGAACAGCATTTCTCTTGTGTTTTGATGGGGCAACAGTTTTGAGGAGCCAACAGGGGAAAAAAATGTCATTGTTTGTGTGGCTGATTTTAAAGTCTTTTCATGGAATGGAATTCATTTAAATTTCATTATAAAGGCGTTCTTAGTTATTATATTCTAGTGATGGAGGAGTTTGTAATGTATTCATAGAAATAATTAAATGCTGATAATAGTGCTCTTGTTCACAGTTTCTGAAAACAGGCTTCTTTTAAACTATAAAAGCTCAGAACCCTTCTATTATCTTTGACTGATCTCCTGAAATGCCCTCGTGCTCAATTTCAAGTAAAGCACACTTAGGATTTAGAGAACCCCAAAGGGAAGTTCAAAGAGCCTGACTGAGCTGAACGGTCAGAATTAGAGGTTTCCTCCTGAAAAGCCATTCCCTTGAAGAACATGCAGCTATAAATCTTGAGAAAAATTTAGGCAGAGCATAGAGGTGGGATCAATTCCTCCCCCCACTCCCTAATTCCTACATTGCTTGGCACAGAGTCCCAGAAAAGAACCCTTAAAACATGCAGGGCCTAGGCCACCAGCACATCAGTCTTCATCCCAAGGGAGGTGACTTTAAATGTATCCTGTCGTGGTTGCAGGAAATAAAATTCCTTTTCTGCAAACCTGCCCCACTCCCACCATCAGATTTCCTCTGATTTGTAGAAACTGTATCAGCATTTTGTGAAGGTGAAAGAGCTCTGAAACAAAGGACTACATTTGCTTGGAAGGTCTGGCAGGGACAAAGCAAGATTCTTTTTCTCCCTGGGGGATTGGATGGCAGCCACACCAGACGGAAGCATGTGAGTGAGGGGCACCAAGGAGAAATGTAAAGGACACAGGTCAGCCTTTCTAATAGGAAGGAGGTCTTTATTTTTAGTTTTCTGCTCTCCAGGTTAGAAAAACATACTTCCCCAACTCATTTTGTCCTTTTCCATCTCCTGGTTTTGTTTTACAACATCAGTTTAGATATTTCCTCGCTCTGCCTCCATATCTCTTTGTGCCGGAGTCATCTACCACTCTGTGAACAAAATCAGTTGTGGAATATCAGGTTTTAGTTCGTTTGTTTTTGTAGGATGTAATCTTGCAAAGAGCTTGGTAAATTTAAAAAGAAAACCACAGGTATTCAAACTTCAGCTGTGCTAGGACCTTGAACTTACTGCTCCGGGTCACAGTCCCTTCCGCCTGCCCCTGTCCCCCAGCCCACCCCCTCACTTTCCATTCCATTCCATTTGCACAAATTACTCATGATACATTAGCCGTCAACCCTGCCCAAACCAAAATGTGATGGAACAATCTGGTTTTGATTCTTTCATTCTTTCAATTAAAATTAAGCCAAAAGACCAACCCTCAGAGTAGCAAATAAAGAAGGGTTACCTGATTTAAGCAAACGTGAGGGATTAAATTCCAGATTTGCAAAACCCTTGCATTAGAAAGTGATTATTGGCTTTGTGAAAGAATCCTTCACTTTGCAAAGGAGCAAGTAGGGGGTTTGTTTGAAAGCGCTATTGCATTTAAAATAATTTGGTTTACTTACATTTAATTTATACCAAGAGCCAGCGATCTCCTGTATATGGCCAAAGATGCTAATCACTCACTAGGGAATGTCTGAAAGATAACAGCTGTTAAAACCATTACAGAAATCAACAGACTCTGCAGCAGTTTCCTTAAAAATGAATGACACACAGCTGGCTACTACGCATGCGCATGCACTAAACCATCCCCACTTTGGAGAAGCTGAATAGGTTTTGTCAGTCAAGAAGACCTGTTTGACTGTTTGACATGGTGAGGTAATTACAAATTGCAAACCTGAGATCTTGACTGAGATAATATGGTTATTACAGTGCACAAAGGAGAATTAGTTCTAATACAGAACCTTAAGGTAAGAGTTTTAGGGAGGGTCCAGTATAATTAAAAAACTGAACATGTTCAAATAGTTCCCATTGTGCATGTTAAGCTCACCTAAGTGGAAAAACATGGGCTTGAGTTAATGAAAAATTTGGAATGCTCAATAAATCTGTATTACTGCAGATTATAGCTTAATTATACAGTTTTGTTAAAAATAATGAATTAACATTTATTGAACACCAAACATCATGGCCAGCCAGTGTGTCGGATATTTTTTTTCTATCTCATTTAACACAAAGTCATAAATTGACGAACTCAACAATTTAAACCATGTTTAAAGGGTACCTTTATTTAAATCTAGAATTAGAAACAAAATCTTACTTCGGACTGGATTTTTCTTCCGAGTAGCAAGAGCTTAACATTTGCAAAGGGACAAATTATGTTGAAGTCATGGGTAATTAAATATTGACTTTAGTGTATCTAAATTATTGCTCATTTTACAAAAAGATTAGACATTACATATGCATAATATGGCTTAGAAGTAAGATTAAAACCTCATTTCATTTTCACTTATTTCTCTCTAACAGCTTTCTAGTGGAAGTGTTTCTCATTCCTTCCTCTCCTTGCACCTCAAAGGATTTTGCTGAAGAAGAAAACCCACACTCCATTGCAGGTGGGTATAGAGAGAGGTGAGGGTCCTTCCTACGCAGTGACCTGAGTGGCTTTCCCACTCACAGAGGAGAGGGGGCACACATACCGGTCCTTTTCCTTTTAACCAGTGCAGAAGGCCTCAAAACTGAAAATTCACAAAGACCTTAATGGGATCAAGTTCTGGCCAAAACAACCACCTTCAGCAGTTCTGAGAACTCTCCCTGGAGCTGGCGAGACTCACCTTGCCCTGACTGGACCTTTCCAGTTCTTACACCTCTCCACCCACCTAGTTCCTTAGTCTCCTGAGCTCTATTTTTAGGCATGTGCATTGTTATTTCAAGGACTGACTTAGAGCATGACATCATTGTTAGTTAGCCTCAATTGACATTGTTTTGTAATTGTTTGTCCATTCCATCTTGCCTCCCACAAGAAGACTGCCAGTTAATTGCAGCAGTCATGTCACCGACTTGACTTAAAGTCCCCCACGTTCTTCCACCTGCAAACTCTGTGTCCGCGCCTTTGATCTCTCGCTTGGTGAACTTGAGGGGTGAGGGCCTAAAAAGATAGCAACAATTAAATAGTAAAGGGACATTTCTTAAAGAAAATAAAGGGGTAGGAGGGAAGTAACTGAAGATTTTTTTTTTAAATTATGGGTAATAGGATATTTTGATAGTTGTTTTTTTTTTAAACTCATTTCCTGCCAGGTCTCCATTGTTGTGAATAATAGTGGGATGAAAGAGAGGGGGAGAAGGAAGAGGATGGTAAGATAAGAGGCACTGAAAGGAAAGATAAGAGGCTACCATGAGGTTACTGGCTTCCCTGCTTCCCAAGCCCAGCCTTGCATTTCAAGGCACTGCTATCTTCAAGGAAGTTGGTTTACAATTACACATCTGTCATAAGCTGTTCCTTTGGGGTCCAGGACACAGGCTCAGATTACTGTATTTTTTAGTGGAAGCGATACCAATGGAAGCTAAGAAAAAGTGGGTGTTCAATGACTCAGGTGGTCTCCTGTATTTCCTCATTGTATATTTCCCTGACTGTTAGCTAGCTCTGAGTTATAAGGAGTTAGAGAAAAGCCCATTGATATAAGCTGCTGAAGTAACAACAAATCCTTACTGTTTCATAAATAATTAGTAGATCTGGTTTTGATGGTTTGAAGAAGCAAAAAGCATGCTATTGTATCCATTGGTGGTAGCACCATAATTTTCAAATGGAAGTGTGTTGGGTGGCAATTTTGTTGGAAGGCCTGGAGCCAGGGGACTTGCCTAGAAGCGGTGTTTCCATATGGCGCACACTGTTTTTATTTAGAGTGTTTGGTTATTTGCATGGTTGAGGGCTAGCTGATGGATATTATGGGGAGAGCCTAAGACTTTTCAACACACTGTTGTGTTGGACGTGGGAGTCTTTTTCAAACATTGTTTTCCATGATAGGAAAAATAGAAAGAATATCATTTCTGAAAACTTGAAAAGTTTTTAAACTGTTCACTTCCACACTTTTTCTCACCCAGGCTCCACATATCTTATTTTGAACACCACTGACAGGGTTTTACACAAGTAAGCAATATAAGGAGAAAGTTGAGATAGGCATCTAGGAATCCTAATTGAATCCGACATGCTATGTATATAAACTTGGAGCTGCCTGACAGTTTCCAGAACTATACTTCTCATATCAAATGTCAAAAAGCCTGCCTGCCTGAAAATACCTGCCAGAAGTACCTGCCAGAATACCCATGTTAGTCATTCCTTGAGTGTAGTCACCCAGCTCCTGTTAGGATGCTCGATGTGATAAAAACACTCATCATATCCCATTAATAACTTAGGATACATTTCATTATCACATTACCTAGTCAGTCACCTGCCAGATCCCAAGGAGATGGGATATAAATCTGGACAGAAGAGTGATCAGAAAAATTGCAGAGCATGAGTGCTTCAAGGGAGGGCATTAGTACAGACAGAGAGAATCAGAGGACGGGGGCTCTGGGAGAAGAATCATAAATGAGAGCCCAGAAGTTGGCAAACTAATTCACCTAGCCGCCATTTGACTATGGCTAGCTCTATATTTATATCATTATAGTTAGGACTAAATCTGGCTGTGAGTAACATGTAACAGTGACTTAAGCAAGGAAGGTGATTTTTCTCTCACATTCTGTAAGTCCAGAGATAGTTACTTCGTAACTCTATCTTCCTAGATAGTATCAGAAGAATCCAAACTCCTTTTTTTATTATTGGTTGGTTGGTTGGTTGGTTGGTTGTTTTTACATCTATAGTTTCCATTCTCCAGGTTATCGCATGGCCTGAGATTGCTGCTGGAGCTCCAGCCATTGTGCCTACATTTCTACCAATAGAAAGGAGGAAGGAGAAAAGAAGGACATGACCCCTCTCTTCCATTTTCACTTACCCCTCTTTGGCCAGAACTTAGGCTTATGCTCTTAACACTTAACTGCAGGAATAGATAAAGTGTTGTCTTTATTTTATATTAGGAAAATGATGGATTCTATTACTATGGGGAAAGGGGGAGAAAGGACACTGGGAGACAAGAGTCTCTGCCACCGGATAACAGTTCCCATCAATGATGGTCCCACTGTTGGGGTTCAGTCACACCTCAGGATTTCTACTGATTTTGTAGGTGGCGCTGGTCAGAAGTCTATGATTTGGGTCAGTGAGGTGGGAGAATGGAGAGCCCATGACTGCCCAGCAGAACTGGCAGGAAAGCCACAGTGCTCCTGGACATGGTCACCAGTTAGTCACTGGCCTGCCAATGTGGCACTCTGTGGGGGAAGGAGAGGGCCTGGTCACCGGAGAGCCTGAGAAAAAGGACACAGCACCACAGCTGCCTCTTAAAATTCAACTAGTCTTTCCCATGCACACAGGGAGCACACAGGAACTCTCAGAAACATTTGGACACAGAGCGGGGCTTGCTTTGGACCGGGATCCCACATTAACCATTGGGGCAAAAGCAAATGAAACATTCGCTACAAACAGTTAAAACCTTCACTAAATCCCAAATTTAAAAAGAAGCTCTTTCTGTGTTTGGGGTATGATTTGGAGCACTTCACTTGACATGAGAAAGTGGGTCTCTTCTCTGAGTGGGAAACCTGGTGGTGGTTTAATTATCCCCAGTCGAATGTCAGCAGCAGGTGAAGTCTGAGCTGGTCCTTTTTTAACTGTCAGATATTAACATCAAAGCCTCCGTGTACTTTGTCACTGTGAGTATTACACATGCCAGTGTGTTCTACTCTGCTCCATTCCTTCCTTTTTGCATAAAAACTAATAAAGATACAGAGATACTTCAAAGTTATAGTCTAAAAAACTGGGGTTCTCATGGTAACATAATTTCCCCATTCTCCATGTCTTGCAAGATTTTTCAATTAGCAGTAATTGAAAATTTAAAATACCGTGGTCAATATGACCAATTTACTTTTTTGCTTTTTATAAAAACTTCGATGTTCTAATTTTATGGCGTTTAGTGTTTTATGACTTTGTGATTGCCTCTGCAAGGGTTTTGTCTTACTATATAAAGCATGTTTTAATAGTCGTGTCTTCTGACATCCACTTTAGTCCTATGTCACAGTAACAAGTAAGCATGCAAAAGATGAGATGAGCACTGTGTACTATACACAATTGGAAGACTGTTGGTGATGTGAATAATATCATTGAAGCTTAATGGCTTTTGTTTCCCTCACCAGAGGGCATGGATTCTGACCTTCACATCTGAAGACGGTGTTTGTCGTGTAGGACAGCGCCTTAGGCACCTGTGTGGCAGGTGACAGAGATTGTCAGTATCACCCTACCATCCATGACAGACTTGCTCTTTTGGATCAAGAGCCTGATGGGAAAAATATGAACCTTCCAACTCTCCTTTGTAGTGAGGTACAGCTGCAGGACTAAATTCTCCCCAGCGAGATTAAGAGGAAGCCTCCTAAAAGCACAAAGGGATGCCCTTCTTTCGTTTCCCTTCTTTCTGCCACCTAGAATGCAGCTCTTAGACCATGCAGGGGTGGGGTGAGGTTGGTGAAAGCAGAGGAAGGGCGGAGACTGGCTTCATGAGGAGCACCATGTTAGTCCTGAAGGCTGACTCTGGTTTTTTACCCGAAAGAGAAACCAAGCTCCATCTTTGTAAGCCACTATGATTTAGAGTTTCCTGAGTTAGGCACCCAAGATGAAATCTGACAGGCTGGGATTCAGGAACTGGGGGTGGAGAATACAGATCAGAGATAGCAAGGCCAGGAATCTTGTATTCTAGAAGTTATGGGTTCCATTTGGGATTCCATAGTCACGTTTCAAGCTTCTAGACCAGGGGTCGGCAAACTGCGGCTTGCAAGCCACACGCCGCTCTTTGGGTACGTTCTGTCTCAAAAGTTTACCGACCCCTGGAAGATCCTGTCCGTCACAACAACTTAAAAATTATTCGAGAGCCATAAATATATTTTTACATAATCACCATTATGTGAATAATATCCTTTTAAAATTTTATAAATGAAACTATGATAGTTTTATTTTCATTTTCAATTTTACTTCAGAGCCACAGTTCGCGAGCTGCAGTTTGCCCACCCCTGTTCTAGACCAAGGGCTATTATTCAACGTTGTGTCCTCTGCAGCGACAACAATGCTTGAATAGGCACACAAAAATAGCTGTGTAATGAATACATAAACAAATGAGTGAATAAAATGAAGGTTTCTTTAGGGTAAGGATGTGGAAAGGATGATTTTTGCTCATTAAGCCAAAAATGTAGGAGAAAACTTGCTTTGGATGCTTAATTTTTTCTTTTTTAGTTTGTGATGGATGAACATGCATTGGAGTGATTCTAATGCTGAAGTATTCTTAAAACTATTCTTAAGGTTGAATATCTATAATTAATTCATCTATATGCTGAACACCTAGTGGGCGCAGCACTATACTGAATAACATTTTTAATTGTTTTCTCACTTATGACCTATGATATAGAATGAGGCACTCTTGTTCCTCATTCTTTTTCTCTCTCACCTGTAGGGTTGTTTCGAGGTGGGGTGTGGGGGTTGTCAAGCGAGATCACTGACAATTGCCCTTATTCCCCTACAGGTCTGTCTCTCTCTCTCTCCCGCCCACAAATGTAGTCCATGTACCCTGTTCCAGTATGGAGACTAAAGAAGGTACCTGTGCAACCCAAAGGAATACATATCTAATGGCGGAATGGCAGGCACCTTGCCAAGTAAAGAGATAAGCAGGCAGCAAGCTAATATAGTCTGGCTGTGCCCAAATACTCTGTAATGAAGGTGTTATTCTACTGTTTCTAGAATCAGCATTCCTATGCTGCTCTGAGTTCCTCAACCTAAACCTTCTTCACTGATGATCCCACTACCCGGGGTGTGGCCGTATGGAAGGTGTAGCTAGTGGCGCTACAGGCATTGTGGAGTCACCTGCAGGAACTCAAACCACTCCTGGAACTATCACAAGAGAAGGCTAACAAGATTGTCTCAGGCTTCAGTGACTTCAGTCTCATATTACTTGGTTTGGGGGAATGGGGGAAAGATACTAAAGTCAAGTTGGTCAGCCCACTGAGGGTGGGATGGGAGGAGCAATATCTCTAAAGCACCATTCAGTAGAACTTCCTGCAATGAAGGAAATGTGGCTAGTGAGCACTTGACATGTGGCTAGTAGGACTAAGGAACTGGCTTTTTACATTTTGTTTAATTTTAAGTCCTTCATACAGCCCCATGTGGCTGGTGGCTGCCATATTGGATAGCACCGCTCTAGAATTTTTTATTCCTAGTTATCACAAAGGTGTCTGGAGAACAAGGACTTAAAATCATATCCAAAGGAGGATGCTGAGATCAGCTGGGGAAATGCCAAAATGGGCATCACGCATAAGAGGTGATGACAAGAAACCAAAGCTGAGTGCAGACAACCAACCGGGGCCAGGGACTGACGAGGCCAATGGACAGACTGACATTCAAGTCCCCAATGGACACCCTGGCAGTCTCCTCTAGACAGGCTTGGGGGCCCCTTACCTACAACTATATTTTCAGGAGCTCTGAGTTTGCATTTCACTGCCTCGGCCTTTTTAGGAGGTCCAGGCCTAATATCCAGAGCAAAGTGAAGTCATTTGGTAATAGAGATTTTTTTGCTGATATTTAAATACTAAAATAGACTTTTTTTAATAAAAAAAATTTCTAATATGTTGTTTTGGGGTTCTCCATGATGTCTTTTTTCCCCTGACTTGAGAAATTTTATTTTGCCTCCAATCAACAGAATACCAAAAAAGAAAACTTGGGAGTAAATCAAAGATATATTTTTGGTTCAAAGTATTTGTTTGTTATTTCTTCTAAGTACTTCCTGTTTTTAAAATAACGAAGTATGAGAAACTCTATTTTTAAAATTCATCAGAAAATCCACCTGACTGTGACTGGCATTTTCCGTTGCCCTGGAGACAGGCTCAAGACTCTGCCATATTGTTTCAACTTAATGGGACAGTACAATAGCCTAGTGTTTTGGGGATCCCGCTGTCTCATGTGTCTTTAAATTTATCACTATAGATACTGTGTACAACTAACAAAGACCTTGGAAGGAGGAATCCCGAGAGCATTTGACATCATTGAATCATGCGTTTCTAGTTTTCCTCAATGTGAGGCTTTCTTTGGAATTGTAGAGAAAAAGTCAGGGGAAACTTAATCACATAGAGAGATGATCTTTGAAAATCCGTAGAGTGAAAGGACTCTACTTGAAGAGTTCTGATTTCTCAGCCAAGGCTCAGAACGGCTAGAAAACTGGCCTTAGAACTCGATGGGAGAGAGAAAACATCTCTGCTCCTTCAGTTTTACACTTGTTAGATCAGAGGTGATTTTGATCCTTCCCAGAAAGGCTCCGATTTATGCCTATTGGCCAAGGTGATGTGTGGCACAGAGTGAAGTCTTGGGTTAGGAAGTTGTATCTCTGGGGTGAGGTGGAGGCAGGAGAGCCAGTCCTGTGCATGTGCACAGTGTGATTGGCAGAGAAGTCAACCTATCCAGGTGTGGTGAAGAACAAGCTTTCAGGAGGCCTCTCATTTGCTAGCCCCTTTCCTGGGTTTGTTCTATAAATTACATGGGTAATGCATTAATTGAAAGGATAAGAGGGAGGATGGGTTGATTTATGCTGGAAAGGACTAAGAATCACTGTGCTAACCCCCAGCCCTCCTGATGTACTAACTCAGTGTCTGGGATTGAGGCAAGAGTGTCTTTGTGTTGAAAGAGCTTGGAAAAGGATCATTGCCCTAATTGATGCAGCCAGTGAATAGGTCAGATTTGAAGAACAAGGTACATTTAGGAGTAGGTATGGCCATGGTGTGTGTGGGAGGGGGCAGTGGGTTGTGGCAGTCAGATCACAATCAAAAGTAGCTGTGTTAGAGAAGGTCGTTACCCACAGTGGGGTCGATGGGCCATCAGCATCAACATCATCTGAGAGCTTTTTAAAAAATGCAGAGGGCCAGCCGAGTAGCGCATTGGTTAAAAGCTTGCTTGGGAGCTACAAAATAGAGGGCCCCGGTTCGGATCCCACATATGAGGGCCAGTGACACTGCCTTCCACAGCTAAGATGCTGAACAACAGCTTAACCTGGAGCTGGGCTGCCGTTAGTCGCCGGCGATGGCGTAGGCTGCAGCCCCTGCTGCAGTGGGTTGTCATGGGCTACTGTATGTAGCCAGCAGCCAGCGTGAGCGGCCAGCAGCTGCAGTGAGCAGCCGTCCAGAAGTCGGCGACTAATGTGCCTCGACCAGGACGAGCACAATGATGGTGCCAACTTGGGCCAGTGAAGCAACGTCCTCCACAACTAGACTGAAGAACAAAAGGACAGCAACTTGTCTGTTCCCCTTCCCCCAATTTCCCAATAAAAAATATCTTTAAAAAAAAATGCAGAACCTTGGGCCATATCCTAGATCTGTGAGATCAGAATCTACATTTCAATAAAATGCCCAGTGTAGTGGGAAAAGTGGTCTAGGACCTGCATTCAAATTCTGCTATCACCGGATGCTGGTTGTGGCAGAGGCACACCCTGCGGTGAAGAGCCAGAGCTCTGGGCCAGGCTGCCTGGTTGTCACGATAGACACTGATGTCCCACGACTGCTGACCCCAAGGGTAAGATGCATGGGTACTCGCTATGCCTCAGCTTCCCCATCTGTAAACTGGGGACAATAATATCCCTGGGCTGTCATAAGGATGAAATCACAAATCCAAGGAAAGCACTTATCTGGAAGGCAGGACTTGCTCAAGAAATGCTAGATTCTAGGAACTTTTTCTCTAGATGGTATGATGTTCAACAAGTCTCTTAACTGCTCTGAACCTCTGGTTCTGCACTGAGAAGTGTGGACGATGATAACGAATCACTGGGCTGTGGTGAGGGTTAACAGGTACGTGTTCTGTGGTCTATAAACACCTCTCCTCTGCAGATGTCAGTCAGGATGCTGTTGTCAACAGCCTGTCAGAGGAAGAAGGACAGCTATGAAGGGGGGCTTCCAGCCAGTCCTGGAAAGAAGGGGCAGGGGACCACCAAGGTTTTTCTGAAGCCCGGTGAGAACAAGACCACCCTCAAATGCATGATAAGGTGAAAGGTCAGTGTGCTCCTGTCATCCTGTCCTTTGTCTTACTCTCTCCACCTCCACCTCCACTGGGTCAGACCACCCACAAGGGGACATTGGCTCAGAACTGGTGGGTAAATGACATCTTTGTTCGATGCTGGCTGATATGAAGCAAGGAGCAGCCGGGGCTTACCACTCTGGAGCTCTGTCCTAGAGCACCCCCCACTCAGCCCCCCACTTCCCTTTTGCTTTTTGTCCTATACAATCCTTGAGCAAGCTGACAACTCAGACTTCTCACTCCTCTCTTCTTCTGACACCTTCAGTCCCTTTGTGATTGGCTTTCCTCTGAGGGTGTAACCAAGCATATCTGGGATACACTACATTATTTGCAGGACCAAAAGACAAATAAAATCTTTTGCACTCACTTCCTGTAGCTTAGTGCCCAAGGGGCCGAAAAGCTGACGTTGGACTTACTGTCCCACTGGGAGAATGAAACTTTCTGCAGCCAACACCACACATTGTTTTCTCCATCAGGGCTCTGCCAGACAGAAGCACTGGGAGTCTCAGCCCCCAGTGCCTTGGGACACTGTTGGGGCCAACATGTCGCAGTCGCTACTGGGGTCCCTAGAGCCTCCGGAAAGACCTGAGAATATGCCCCTGTTTTGAAGGAAAGAATGCATGCTGATTCACAGTCTCTGACTGGCTTATTCTGGGTGCTCAGCCCATACATTTCCACCTGGCTTCTGTGCTGGCTGTCCATAGCACCTTTGCTTTTGTCTCCCTGCTCCTTCAAGACAGCCTTAGTAGGTGTCTCATGTCCCCTAAAGCTACAGTTGCAAAATCTACAACCGAGGTCAACACTTAAGAAGCGTAAGCTTGGGCAAGCGAGTCTGATTTTCCATTTAATGATCTATTGCCCCACCTGGAACCATCTGTAAAACTTTCATGGCAGAATGCTCCTACCAGAGATAGGGTGACATTTGAGTTTAACCAGAGCAGAGAGGCCATCCTGATCCCCCTCAGTCCTCTGATCTCCTGAAGGAAACCCCCATGTCAACTCTGCCCGGTTGTCCCATGGAGGACTCTTTCTGTCTCGGGGACAATGTTAGTTACTGTTCAGAATACTGCATATTTGTGGTGCCCCAAGGTATTTAATAATAATGCCTGCTTCTCCTGATGCTCTCAGGAAGACAGAGCTCTGAGAATGGATTCAATTATTTACCCCTCAATGTGGGGAGGACTTGATGGCTTGCCATGGATGGAGAAGCGGCACTTGTTGAGCTCAGTGACTGGGTGTCAGTGGTCTCCCCATCAGGCACTGCAGATCCTCTTACTTTTTAGAGAACAAATGGCAACGTTAGGAAAGTTGTTCTGTAGCAAGGCATCCATTTGTGTGTGTAGATCCGTCTTTCCAACATCTTCTCAGAGGGTTCTGTGTCAGGATGTGCGTTCTCAGAAGGAAGGAGGGTACCTGTGACCTTGTGCCCAAGTTGCTGACCCAGAGCAGCTGATTGGCCCCCATTTCAGGATCCTTTGAGGGGCGCTGGTGACCCTGACTCTGGCCGGTGCCAGGGACCCTGCGGCCCTGATCGGAGTGAAGCTGGAGGCCGAGGCTCCTTCCCCTTGGAGCAGTTCAGGCTGCTCTGAGACAGTTTTGTCCTTCAAAACAAAAGTGTCCCTTGATTTAAAAGAAAATGCTGGTCCCAACTTCTTCGTTTACTCTTTATGGGTAACAAGCCTCCCATTCACTCTGCAGAGGGTCTCTTTCTCTGAGGCCTCAGAGAAGGCCCCATTGTTGGGAGGCTGGGAAATGAAAACGTGGGCAGTGAGGCCCCATGCTGTGAGCTCCTATGGCACTTACTTATGCTTGGAAACAAGCCCCCCTCTCCTCGCAAACAGAGATGCTTCAGGTTAGAGATTCAGAAACTTTCCCTTTTGTGATGTCGACTCTTTTGATCTACCAACCATGTCATTAGTTTTTCCTCAGACCAGGTAAAAAATAACTGCAGTGAAAACCAGGCCTGGTTTCCCTTATTTATGATACACCCTGTCACCTTGACACAAACAAGTAAGTCTTCAAATCCCCAAGACATAATTATATAAAGAATAGGAAATTGTTTGAAAATAGAAAAGAAGGTATTATTTGGACAAGAGTCAAACTTCAACTGGTCCTTTATGTTGGGGGAACAAAAAGGCTCTGAGTTAAGGTCTCCTTAAATGCCTATAGCAGACAACCGGGAACACTGACACACAAAAAAAGAAAGCAATTTTCAAAAGGAATGAAAACACTACCTTTGAAATATACTCTCCAAGTCCTCTTTTTTCAACTACCATCTCTCTGTAGGTGACTCTAACACCTGTGTCTAGATACTTCTCTCCAGATTTACCTTGCCAGTGGCCTGCTGGATTTGTCCACCTGCATATATCTTACTGTCCCTCAAAGCGAATGTGTCCGAGACTGGACTCCACCCACTCCTTCAGAATGGCACCTCCTTTGACTTCCCAATTTCTACTGATGGCATCAACTACCATGC
This sequence comes from Hipposideros armiger, assembly GCF_001890085.2. NCBI lineage: Eukaryota > Metazoa > Chordata > Mammalia > Chiroptera > Hipposideridae > Hipposideros > Hipposideros armiger. Next base: position 903,661 of record NW_017731817.1, on the reverse strand, counting down.
TAAATGTCGTCAATTCTATCTCTTCAGTGATTCCAGCATCTTCCCCCTCACTTGTGTTCCCACCACTAGCACTATAGTGAAACATCTAATTACTGCTTCCTTTGACAATTGCAGCAGACTCCCAACTTGTCTTCTTCCCATCTGGACTTTTCCCATTCCAATGCTTTTACATAAATCATGCTGACCTAATTTTCCTAAAGCAAAGCTACCATCATCTCATTCCTATAGTAGATATTTGTCATTAGGGACCATCTAATATCATTCAATGTCCTCCCATATTTTGGGTCAATGCCTTCCTAAAGTAGAACCCTTCTCTCCCAGACTCCCTTGCAGCTAAAGCTCAGGTTTATGATTTTGGTTCTATGAATCACAGGTACCTCAGGTTCCTGCAAGAGAAGTGGAACCAAAAGTGAGTTACCTTTGCATGTAGCTACATAGAGGGATCCATTCTTCTGTTAAATACAGTGTGGAAGGTTTCTGGAGCCTTCGGAGTGTTGGCGGTATGTGTTTTCCTGCTATCTAGGTTTAGAGCCTGGCTATTTGGTTCACCTGAAGATTCCATAAACTACCTAATATTGTTTAATAAATTCTCCTTCAGCTTAGACTAGGCAGAGTGGATTCTCTTGTTGGCAACTAATAAACTAATAAACAAAAAATTCAAAATAAATATTGAATGACTCCTCCGTACCTAGGGAAATAAATACATGCTCCCCAGCCTGGCATCCAAATCTCTCTACAATAAGGTCTCAAACCAACAGAATTTTTGAGGCCATCAGAGTTTTGTGTCTCTATGTTTCTACTTCTGCTGGCTTTGCTGTATGCATTTCCTATGACTTCACGATTCCCCCTCTGCCCCCCCACCCTTAATCTTACTTTTCCTGCATTAGCTTCTACTTGGGTTTATCAGCTAGTTTTCTAAAACAACCACCAGGGACAAGGTTTTTTTTTATGATGAGGACATTTGAGAATTCAGTCTGTAGCGCTCTCCTCTTTGATTTTTAGGCATTGAGATCAACAGCTCCTAAAGGCCAAAAACATGCTAATACATGTCCTATATAAATATAAAACCCATTAAATCTTGCTTGAAAGAACTCTAAAACATTAAAGGGGAACTTTATTATCATCAAAAAGCATTTTTGATGCTGTATTTCTGCACACCTTTCATTTTCTTCTCATATCCTCCTATCTGTGACTTTGTCTATACAACATCAAATACACAAATGAAAGTGAAAAATTCAATCAAAGAAGTTTTTTATGTTATGCAGATAAAACATCTGGAAGATTTTGTTTCTTCTTTTCCACCATGTGGTTAGTCTTGTATAGACATAGCCTATTTCCTTTACCAAGGTGATAAGTACGTTCTGGTCCAGTCCATCCTTCACCTTCACATGAATTTTTTAAAAATCTTACATTTCTGAGAAGTTCTTTTCTATCCTTGAAAGACAAAGACTTCAACGAGACTTTGAGGATGCCAATAGAAAGGGATGCAATGCTCATTGTTGATCAGCCTTCTCCCAGTGTTGCTTTTATAATGCTGGCAATCAGGAGTCCACGAAAATGATGTTTGGATTAGATCGGGACACCCCTGACTTTGCTAAACACCATGAGTATGGAAGCAATTGTTCAAAACCAATTCTGGACCCCTCTGCTTAATGAAGGTTACATGAAGCTTTAATAAGGCATCATTGTTCATTGTCTGCTCAAATGGCCTAATGCTGCCTGTGACCATGGCCTTAGACTTGGCTGAGGACATATCACTCACCTTGACCCTGAACCATACCATTCTTGGTAGTACCAACTGCCTTGGTTTTCCAACTAATTGTAGCTGCACTGTTTCATGTCAGGTTGATTTTCAACACTCTGTGTGAGATCTCTTCACAGTTTAATAGCTTCCCTGTTCTTGGCAAAGGAAACATTGTTCTAAGATCTACAGTTATCATTGATGCCAAGTTTGTTTAAACTCATTATCCTTATTCTTCTCCCATTCTCACTCCACATGTATGCCATAAATGTCGCTCTAAACTGCCAGCATCAACAACACAATTGAAAACCTAGGTGTACCAAAGCACATATGATGAAAATCAAGAACTTTTATACCATCACATGAGTTGTTTGGATTACATATTTAAAAGATTTTAACCATATCAGCCTTGTTCTATAAATAGTAAACACCAGGAAATTCTCCTGCCAATATTTTGTATGTTAAGTGTTTATTGACTGAATTTTAAAGAGAAAATAAAACACTTTGTTTTGTTTGTTTTACTTAAGTTAATTCAGGTTTTCTTTGTTCTGCATAGATTAACTGTCATTATCATAAATAGATCATTGGCTTTGTCTTCAGGAAACAATTAGAAATTCCCATGATAATTCACATTAAGGGAAGGTATTCTATACTATTATAAAAATATATGACATATTACATATATGAGAGAGCATTTATATATTTAAGTACTTATAAATTAATATTATAAATTAAATTATGTTAAATTAATACATTTCATTATAAATTGTATATTTAAATAGAAAATCAAGCAAAGCTTACTTTCTAGTATGGTGAATGTTTATCACTGAGCCTTATGGAACAATTACTGATCAGTTAGAAAGAAATATTGGGTAGTTGGAAAAGTCATGACGCATGTTTAAAACAGATCACACTAGTTCATTTTTGGAAGTACTAGAGTCTTACTTTATTGCTATGTCATTTGACAGCTGACAGTTCTATCTTCATTCTAAAAAAAAATTGAGGGATTTGGTTGAGTTTTGGAGATTTTACAACAAGTTGAAGATAGAAGACCAAACTGTGCATTTTGCCATATTTTACTGTTTTACTTCCATAACGGGAAGAACACGCATCAAGCTTGTGAAAAGTTGCATAAAGTTTACGGTGACAATGCGCTACAAGAACGTCAGTGCCAACGATGGTTCACAAAATTCCATGCTGGTGATTTTGATCTCAACGACGCTCCTCAGTCAGGGAGGCCAACCGAGGTTGATGACGACAAAATAAAGGCATTGATCGAGTCAAATCTGCGTTACATGACACGAGAGACTGCAGAAACATTGAACATCCATTATTCAAGCATTCATGACCACCTGAAGAAGCTGAGAGATGTAAACAAGCTCGATATTTGGGTTCTGCATGAACTCAAAGAAGCTCATTTGACGATGCATATAAACATCTGCAATATGCTCATTAAAGGTGAGGAAAACGATCCTTTTTTGAAGTGACTGATAACTGGTGATGAGAAGTGGATTGTTGACAACAATGTGGTGCACAAACGGTCTTGGTCCCTATGTGATGATTTGCCTCAAATGACATCGAAAGCAGACATTTATCAGAGGAAGGTTATGCTCTCCATGTGGTGGGATTTTAAAGGTGTGTTTTTCGATCTCCTACCAAGGAACCAAACAATCAATTCGAATGTGCACTGTCAGCAATCGGACAGTTTGAATGAATCCATCATCCAGAAACGTCCAGAGCTTGTCAACTGGAAAGGAGTTGGGATCCACAGTGACAACGCGAGACCACACACAAGTTTGATCACCCGTCAAAAATTCTTGGAGCTTGGATGGGATGTATTGCCACACCCACCGTCCTCACCTGACCTTGCGCCATCAGACTTGCACTTGTTTTGCTCTCTTCAAAACTCCTTGTGTGGTATACCATTCAATTCAGATGAGGCTGTAAAACAGCACCTTGTTCAGTTTTTCACAAATAAAGACAGGTCCTTCTATGAATGAGGAATTATGAAACTCACTGAAAGATGGCAAAAGGTTATTGAACAAAACTGACAATAAATCATTGATTGATCTTTGTTCTTTATATAAATAAATGACCTTTGAAAAACATAAACAAAATACATTATGACTTTTCCGACAACCAAATAACATTTGCATTTATTCTGAACTTCTGTAATCCTCTGTCTCATGATCACCAGTGAACCAGACGTGATAACTTAGGGTCTGTTGGAGTCTATGACATCTTACAAAAGAGGCACTCACTATCTTTCAACACATTTCAAGAATGGTCAGGATTGACCACATGACCTGGACAACCATGGTGCTGGGCCATATTTAAGTTGTTACCTGGTTAATAATTTACCTCATACATACTTGAACAAAACTGGAAAATCTTGTCACCTGGTTGCCAGATGCTCTAGAGAAAATTGAGATGGAAACACTGAAGTTCAGTTACTACTTTAGTAATTTGAGTTTTATATTTTACAAAGCTTTCTCAGATTGGGATCAAATATATACATGAGTACATATATACGCATATATTTTTTCTGACTTCCAATTCAAAAATATATTAAAATACTACTTCTTTCAACTTAAGGGAGTAGACTACTATTCAAGATACCTTCTTTTGGAGCCCTATGACAATTGGCAGGAATGAAGTTATTCTAAGCATAACACTTTAATGTTACAGATTCTGTTGGGCTGACCTCAGAGGTATCTTAAGTATCAAAAGACTGAGGAGTAACCTGGGTTGAACCTTGTGTTTATAACCATTTACATCCTTGTCATGAAGCTGAACAATGTCAGAGATTCACTGTTTGGACTAAGAGCCATGTGTAGGAAGGGAGCACACTGATCACATTTTGGTGGCAATTATAAACTACCTTTATGCTTGAACTCTTAGTGAAGTAAATGCATTTTCTTCTTCCTTTATTGGGCTATCAAGAGCTTTCTAGTGACTGGCAAAGAAGAACCAGGGCGATATAGTGAAGGTCCCTGCATGGGGTTGGCTCAAAGGATGACTCCAGTGACCCACTGGGTACATCAGGATGCTATGAAGTACCGATTACACAGAAGGGAACAACCTCTATAAAGTCAGTGTCAAATGTCAAATTAGCTTTGCATGCGTTCAAACTCTGGTTGTGTGCTATTTGATCACCTCTTCTATGTAGTAAATACATTGCAGATGCACACATAATATAAACAGTAACCCAAATTACTTTGAATGTGTAAGATGTTCTCAATATGAAATTATTGCTTCTATCAGTGTGCTCACTGACTCTTGCATAATTTTAATGGTTGAAAGTATTCAACAACCAGAAACAGAAAATTGAGCCATTTTTCGCAGTATCCTGAGAAAAGTTATACAAAACTTGTTAATCCCAGCATGCTTGTATAGATAGCATCAAATTCTAGTCTGTCCCCGAGAGCCTGTTTCAGGCAATGGCCCCCTGTGGTCCAAGGAGCTCCCAGTGGTCCTAGGAAAGCCTCCACTCTGGGTCATCCTTGGCCCAAAGGCCATTGGGGGGCTGATCTGATTCCAGAAACAGGTTTGCTTCATGTGTGTCGCTACTTCCTGGAGATGCCAGATACACTGAGGATATACCATCATCCTCTCTGAGCACGTGCCGTGACGATCAGGCCCACTGGACAGACTGTGAAGATGTGGCATAAAGATCTTCCTTTATCCACTGACATTTTCTGTCTCTTCAAGAATGTTGATAGCTAAGCATTTCTTTGATAGATACATTCTTGAAGTCATGTCCATTAAACTTTGAGACACTGAATCGTAGTTCCCCTGTCTAACCCTCCAGCATCAGTTTTATAAATGTTCATCTCTGACTGCTTTTCAATAAGCCATGTCTCCCAACAGTGAAGCTTCTTGCCCGCCTCCCTCTTCTGTTACAGAGGAGATTCTAAATCACCCCTGGCACGTCTTGTGTGTATATGGGTCGTGGCGGGATGTGATTATTTAAAAGCATCCCAGCATCCTTTTGTAACATAGAGAACCTTATCATTTATAATATTAAGAGTTCAGGTCTCCAAAATTAAGTTTCCTAAAAATGAGGCATGCCTTATAATAATTCCAATCCAATCTACTGAGGGGTTCCATTGTCCCCACGTCACACAACACCACCACATTTTACTGAGCCTGTCTTTATACTATTTAATTTTCTGTGATAATTACTGACTTACTGTATGATCTAGAGTTGAGGTCTGAGCCTACATTTTAAGACTCCTGACCCCCACCAGGATACCTCAGAGACAGGAAGCACATCGCTGGTGTTACCTCCTTTGAGGCAGGTCCCATATTCCTCACACATCAGAGCCTCCCTGGCTCTTGGCCTCCCATAGGGCCTCAGACTCTTTTCAACAGAGCTGTCCAGGCACCCATAACAATCATAATTAGTTAGTGAGATGCAACTTATTTGCCTGCTCTGGAATCTGTCATTTACTGGTGAATTCCCCTTTAATTAATCTTAGGCTGATTGGAAATCTCAGTGACGTAGTCATCAGTTTAGGCTGCTTTGTCACACGAGCCCTGGTCAGAGAGCATTTATAGAAGATTGAAACGTGTTCAGAATAGACTGTCATAGTTCTAACCCTTGACTGTAGGTATATCAGAGAGGCACCATAACATGAGGAGGTCAGATGGGCCTGAATTCAAATCTCGGGCTCGCAGCTCACTTGCTGTATAACCCTGAACAAATTACTTAACCTCTCTAAACTTCAGTTTCCACAGTTGCAAAATGAGATAATAAAACCTATCTCAGAGAGTTGCTGTGAGGTTAAATTAGGAAATAGCATAATGCCTAGCACATAATGTAAGCAAGCACTCAATAAATGGTAGCAGTTACATTACTTTCAACTGCCGTGACTAGTCATAGGTGTTCGGGCCTTCTGTGATGGAATCCAAATAAAGACATGCATTAGTAAGTGGAAATAGAACCTCAGTCCTGCAGTCGAAACCTACAAGAACGATGTCCACTGAAGAGCCAATGATAGCAGCCTCAATTGAATTATTTTTGCACTTTCTATCCCAAACATGGCTATGTGGACAGGATCCAAAATTAAGCCCTTAGGAAGCAATGAATTAAGCAGCCAGCTGTCGCTGCATAGCTGTGCTAACCTCTCAGCCAGGCCCCTCTGGACAGCCCTCTCCCGAGAAGCAGAAAACATGAGAGACACGACCGATGAGAGGCACAGCAGAACTCGTCCTTTTGACCTGGGAGATCCTGGAGGTGGCTTCCATCACAGGCAGCCTCACCTCCCACACAGCTGTGTCCAGGCCTGTTCAATTTGATGGGAGGGTTACCTCACTGAATTACTACTACTTTCTTGGCTGGGGATGGAGCAGTGAGGAAGGACGAAAGCAGGGAATAGGGAAAGAAAAAATAAGTGTGTGTCATTGTTAGTAGGTAGGAAGCATTTGTTCTAAGTGAGTCGTGTGGCTTTAACTACCAACCGGATGACATTTTTTTTTTAATTGGGGAGTTGGGGGGATGGGAACAGAGCTGGGGAATTGGGGGAAGGGGAACAGACAAGTAGCTGTCCTTTTGTTCTTCAGTCTAGTTGTGGAGGACGTCGCTTCACTGGCCCAAGTTGGCACCATCATTGCGCTTTTCCCGGGCGAGGCAGATCAGTCGCAGGCTTCTGGACGGCCGCTCACGGCGGCTGCTGTCTGCTCACGCTGTCTGCTGGCTACACACAGTAGCCCATGGCAACCCACTGCAGCAGGGGCTGCAGCCTATGCCGTCACCAGCGACTCACGGCAGCCCAGCTCCAGGTCGAGCCACTGTTCAGCATCTTAGCTGTGGAGGACAGTGTCACTGTCCTTCATATGTGGGATCTGAACTGGGGCCCTCTGGCGTCCCAAGCCAGTTCCCAACCATCGCGCCACTCGGCCAGTCCCCTGATGACATTTTTGTTAGCTATTTAGTGTTCCCAGAATACCTTCGGTCAAACTTAGGCTGGGCCTTGAGGACTGGAGCGTAGCCATTTCATAAGAGCACAACAGACATTCTGATCAGAGCACATCAGCAAGAAAGAGTAGAGATATTTTTAACTTGGGTCCTTTGACTTCATTCTAGAAGTCAACTGAAAATAAAATACTTCAAATCAATACAATGTTGGATTGAGAAGGTCGCATATTGTCTAACATCCTGAGAGTAAAATTACTGAGTCTCACACAAACACACAATTGGGCAGTCAGTGCAAGAAAATCACTTCTGGAAAGCCCTGTCCGCAGGGTAACAGGAGGCTTGGAACACTGTGCTTACCTGGAATGAGCTCCTCCCACACACTATGCTTGTCTCTTCTACTTGAAATACTTGGCAGTAACCCCTCCTCGCCCCACTGAAGCACACCCATACATGAAACCATCGTCCTCAAACTCCAGTGCCCCAGGGAACCATGCAGAGTTTGTGAAAACACAGATTGCTGGGCTCTGCCCCTCAGAGACTGCAATCCAGTAGTTGAGTGAGAATTTGCATTTGTAACAAGCTCTCAGCTGATGTTAATGCTGCTGGTTTCTGATTCCCTACTTTGAGAACCACTGCTTTAAGGATTCCTGCACACAGCTGGTGTTAATGATTGGTTGCATGAATAAGTGATGAATGAGTGAATAGATGGAAATTCTTTTTAGCAGCCTCTTTGATATTGTTAGGACTGATGTTTTTTGTCCTGTAGCAAAATCCTCTGCAAAACACACTTCCTACAGTAAAGGAAGGCTTTTTTTTTTTCCCCTATTTGAAGACAATCTTTTTCATCTTGCCGGACTAAATATCCCATGATAAGTACTTTCGCCTTTTCGTTAATTCCAGGGCACATGAAGTTCTCAACTGTGAAGGTGCCAGGCATTCTCTGGATCCAAAGTGTGTCTATCCAGATGGACGGACTGGGGAGCCAGACTCTTCATTGCTTTCTCTGCTCTAAAAATTCTCAGCATTTCATCTGAACACATCAAAGCAGGCCGGGATTAAAGACAAAATAAGCTTGACGCTACAAAAATGGTTCCAGCTTGGACGCCATGACACTTCAGCCTTGAGAAGGCTGGTCTTGGGCCATTGGCCAGCTGGGATGTCACCTGGAGTGCCTGCTGCTGCTGGTCTGTCTCTTGGCCTTGGTGGGAGCATTTTTCAACCAAATTGGGCCACTCCTCATCCTTGACAACAGTGGAACAGCAGGTTCTATCAACCGTGGTTATTTCCCAGCTGTCTGTGGACATGTTTCATAGCATCAGCTTTGCTCTCAGATCATTTTAACAATTAATTATATTCTATCTTAGCATTGGAATAGAATGACATATTTCTATAGACACTACAGAAGAGTAGAAAAAAGGGACAAATTACTCATATTCATACCACCCTAAAAATAACTCTGGTGATATCGTCATTTTGTGTATTTCTATATAGTTTCTATGTTCAGGGTTATTTGTGTTTAATATTTATATGATGACTACGTATCTGTATCTTCTGCAAAACACAATTCCTACAGAAAATGGAAATTATTTTGCTTTTAAAGACTATCCTTTTCATTCTGCCCTGCCAACTGACATGCAATGGGTAGTTTAGTCTCTCTTTTTAATCCCAGGGCACATAAAGTACTCAACTATGAAGATGCCAAGAGTTCTCTCTTTCTAGTTTAAAAAAATGATTTTACAAAGTAGATTTGAAATTTTCCCACTTAAAAATATTAGTCATAAGTTGATTTTGTATTCTACTTTTTTTCATTTAAAAATTTTATACATATTTCCCAGTGATACAATAAACTCTTGTAGAATTACTTTTAAAATCTTTCTTAGATTCTTTTTCTTTAGATTTGTTATAGGCAGAAAAAACAAAATAAAACAATGGTAGGACAGAAAGCATGAAAAGCAGCATTGAATTCTACTTAGAGCACAACTCCAGGGCTGTTCCAGTGAACCAATAAAAATGACATAGTGAGCCAAGAAACTCACGTCCCCTCCCCCTGCTCCTTATTCCCATCGTCCCTGTTAGATTTTTCTCCAGGCCTGTCCATGTCCTCTGCCTGCGGTCCCTACCCCACCCAGCCTCTTCCTAATCCTGTGCCGCATACTTGGTGGCCCTGGAAGAGGCAGAAGGAGGGTTCCCCCTCCCTTCCATGTATCCCGCGCTCCCTCTTGATTTTTAATTACCAGGGTTGGGTAGGGGGGGGAGGACTGACATTGTGACATTGTGATTGTGAAAACCAGATCCATCAGTTAATAATTAATCCTTCAGCCTGATAGTAAGTCTAAAATAAAATCAACTTTGAGGCCCCAGTAAGTTATCAAGCCTGTGAAGTCTTCATTTGTACAGATCACCAGTCGTCAGCCCATCTACTTCGTTTTGGGAAGCATAAACCAACTCGGCTGGGTGTATCCTCTGGTTTGGGTATCAATGTGTAATTTTCAGCAGACCTGAATTGAAGTCTTAACTCTCCCACATAGGGGATCATCACTGTTCCTCAAATTGCCTTTAAGTAGAGTGGTGCCTCACCAGCACCGTCAGAGGGCAATTTCCTCCTCCATCCAGAGCGGGTAAGCAGACATTTCTATTAGCACAGGGCACTGGCTGGGGGTTGGTAGCACTCTTAAAGGATGCAGTAACACCATATCATCGCTGTTAAATAATATGATGTTAAAAAATGTCACCTTTTTGTGCAAAAATATAAATTATTTAATTCATTTCCTAATACAAAAACCCCACAGATATATATTTTTTTAAAAATGAAATATGACTTAGTGGATGAATCTATGTGTGTGTGTGTACGTACATGCTTAATATTTTTAAGGGCATCCCAAAAACACCCAGTAAAAAATTTTGAGGACATTAGTCCTATGAAAATAAGTTGCCATCATTGAGACCAAAAAGTGTTGCCTCGACATGTCTAGGATCTAATAAAGCTTGTTCCTGTTATGTTGGCCTGTGTGTGAGATGACCACTGTATTAGCTTGCTAGGGCTGCCACGACATGGTGCCACAGCCTAGGCGGCTCAAACTTCAGAAATCTATTTTCTCACAGTTCTGGAGGCTGGAAGTCCAAGGTCAAGGAGTTGTTCCTTCTGGGATGACACAGGGTCTACAGGACGGCAGGGTTGGTTTCTTCTGGAGGCTCTGAGGAAGATTTCCATGCCTGTCTTGTAGCTTCTGGCAGTTGCCGACAATACGTGGTATTCCTCAGCTTATAGCCACATCACTCCAATCTCTCTGTCTCTTTTGCCTCCGTTGTCACATGGCCTTCTCTCTCTCTCTGTGTCCAAATTTCCCTTTTGTAATAAAGATCCAGTCATTGGATTAGGGCCTACCCAAATTCAGTACAACTTCATCTTAACTGATGACACCTGCCAAGGTCCTAGTTGCAAATAAGGTTACCTTCACAGGATCCGGGGTTAGGATTTAAATATAAAGTAAATTTGAAATTTTCTTGTTTTAAAAAGCTGATTTTAAAAATGTGATTACTTACAATCATAAGCTGATTTTGTAGTCTACCTTTTTTCATTTAAAAATATTATATATAATATATATATATTTTAAGATTTTTATTGGGGAGTTGGGGGGATGGGAACAGTGCTGGGGAATTGGGGGAAGGGGAACAGACAAGTTGCTGTCCTTTTGTTCTTCAGTCTAGTTGTGGAGGACGTTGCTTCACTGGCCCAAGTTGGCACCATCATTGCGCTCTTCCCGGGCGAGGCAGATCAGTTGCCGGCCTCTGGATGGCCGCTCACACTGGCTGCTGGCTACACACAGTAGCCCATGGCAACCCACTGCAGCAGGGGCTACAGCCTATGCCATACCCGGCGACTCACGGAAGCCCAGCTCCAGGTTGAGCTGTTGTTCAGCATCTTAGCTGTAGAGAGCAGTGTCACTGGCCCTCATATGTGGGATCCGAACCGGAGCCTTCTGGCGTCCCAAGCCAGCTCTTAACCATAGTGCCACTCGGCCGGCCCTAAAAATATTATATATAATATTTTTGAATACGTCTTTTTGGGGGACACAAGTCAACCCAAAACAACTACCCACTAAACCCTGCCAACAAAGGTGTAGCAAATGGGTTGGAAAGAGCTCACCAGCAAAGTTGATCTTTAAGCCTGTGATGCTTACTTAGATGCCCACAGAGGGGGCTAGCCCAGCTGGGGATGGCAGGTGGGGACAAGCACCACACTGCTCACTTCTCACCCAGAACTTTCCCACTAGCTCTGCTGCCTTTACCTTTCTATAAACCGACACTGAAACAATGCTATTAACACTGTGAGACTGAATAAGACAAGCAAAAATATACCTATTGAAAACTATACGCAAACTACATTTGACCAGACTCACCTATCTGTCCTCTTTAACTAGAACTGGTTGCTTCCTCAAACCCAGACGTCAGTCCCCCATTGGACTGGTTACTGCTCCCAGACACATTTCACACATAGCCTGGCTTCCCTGGGCAGTGGCACACCCCAAATCAAATCACATGACAAGTGCGGGGTGGCGGCGGGGGGCGGGCACGAGGAGCAGGGAGTTCCCCCGGCTGTCCCAGTGGAACGGATTTATGTAAATTCTAGTTTGACTTCGCTCTAGACCAACAGTTAAAGGACTCAAGAGGCTCATATTGGCTGAATTTACTTTGATCTGGATTTCTTAATTTTTTGAATATTTCATGTTACTTTACCTATTTATTCTTGGTGTGTAGAACGAAGAGCATTTCTCTGTGGCCTCTCATCTCTCTAACTAGCGACATGTTATCTAACATAAGGATGCCTGGGAGGTGATAGTGGCTGCTTAGTCATTACCTTCTGACTGGGATTTATCTGGAGAATAATGGTCGTTATCTGTTAAAAATAGCCCCTGAAAAGAGAAGCCTTTCTATGAGCTGTGCCTGGTGAGACTGACTTGCCTGCATTCCGTCCTGACCCTGAAAGTATCTTCTCCCACTTGTACATCCGAGCTGTGGGCAGGCAGAGCCCTGGGGCTGCCATCTCTGGCTTCCAGAGCTATGGTCAGAGGCAGTGGGGGTATCATGTCCTGTCTTATGACAGCATGACTGAGGACGAACATGTAGACAATGGGGGTAAATTTCCTCAAGCTAATGTAATAAACACTTGGAAACTGTCAGAGTAAAATAAACAAAAAAAATATGGCTGCAGGTGAAAAAAATAAATTCTTAGAATCTGCATATGCCTTAAGGCTTCAAGCTCAATATACACCATCAGAAGGAAATTTCCCCAGGGAAATCAATATCTTATTGGGACTACCTCTGAGCCATTCAGAATTGTTAATGCAAAAAAAAAAAAAAGAAAAAACACAAAAAACCTGGCAACCTTTACAAATGCTTGCCTGCTACAGGCCGGGATGTGTGTGATGGAATGACATAGATAGGCTATCAATCATACATTTAATTGACTTACTGTGATCAAGTCTGAGTGTGGGGTAAATCAAAGTGACATCATGGCCCTCAGGGTTGAGACGATGGAGTCACCCCACTCCCTGGGGGTTTCCTAGTCCCGGCATGAAGCAGTCTATTCAGTGCAACAAATGGCCCCACAGAACCATACTGGGAACAAGCAGGCATTTCGACAGTCGGCCTGGTGTGCAAGTTCAGCACAAAGCAAAAAGAGAGCAGAGTGAAAATATTTACTTTGCCCAGCTTTGAGAAACAAGGCCCCAAAGATTGTGGGAGCTGTGCTGATGAGGACATGAAGCCAGGCCCTCACCTGTGTGCCCACCCAACGCGGACCTCCCGCCTTGTTGGCCTCTCGTCCAAGGTGGAAATGTGCCTGAGGCCACTCTGGCCCCAGCACAGGGTCCTGATGAAAGGATGGGGCAGACAGCTTTCAAATCAGATTCCGATGCCTGATGAATGACCACTCCCATAGACTCCCATTCGCTTAGCCTTCCCTCTTGCCCGGATTTGCTCTTGGAGAACCCCTGGGATACCTGGCTGGGAATGTGTTAAGGCTAACAGTCTCAAAGAGGAGCGAGGGAAGAAAGTCAAGCCCTACATCTGTCCAGAGAGGGACTGGTAAGGGAGACGAGAGCTCTGCTAGCAAGGGGACCACACCTGGCTCCAGGTTCAGGAGCCATGTTAGATGTAGGGCTGCTGGAGGCCAAGGTGGGAGACCAGGGGATTTTTAATGCCCTTGTTTCTCTTTGGCCCCCTCCTCTGTCTTAGTGAACCGGTAGGTATGTAGGTATAACCATCGCCCTTGGGCTACTACTCCCTGCTTATCTCCAAACTCCAGCATAGATCCCAGTGTGCCACATTCCAGACTTTTCCTGACTCCCTGTCACTATTAAAATGAGCTTCCTTTGCTGTCTGACAGTGGCATTCTGCATCATTCCCACCCTGTAGCATAGGTGAGCTTTGGCTGTCCTCTTTGTTCCTTGGAGGTGGGCAGGGGCAGGGAAAAGAATTGTGCCCTATGTGCTTTGTGAGATCTTCACATATAATCCCTCGCTGGGTACTTTTGAGCACTCTGGGAGGCATATTCTGGAAAAAGCTCAGAGAGGTAAAGATTGCTGAAAATATCACAGCCAGTCCAGAGTGGATCCAGTATTCCCACTCAGTTCGTTTGGAAGAAACCCATGCAACCTTCTTTCTTTCCCAAACTTATGCTGGCTGCCTTTGATGGTGAGAGCCTGAGGCCACCAGGCCACCGACAGTGTTATGGATGGCCTAGAGGGCCCTTCACAGCCCTATGTGTCACACCATGGGGTGCCTGCCTACAGGGAGTGACGGTTCCAGGCCTCTGGAGAGGCAGCAAAGCCCCCAGGACTGTGTCTTCACCTTCAGCTCAAGGTATTGCAGGTAGATGCTTTCTCCCCTTAGAGAGCCTTCCAGCATCATGACTGCGGGGTTTATGTCCTTGCTTGTGGGATCAATATCTGGAATTTAATGGGTATAATGCACTGCTGTGAGCCGCACCTACAGGTGGTGTGGCTCTGACAAGAGGACACGATCAGTGGCCTGCTGGCTGGAAAGAGGGTGGGTCCCAGTCCACCACCGAAGTGCATGAGTGGTTGGGACCGCTTGGGACAGCAGAGTGTGTCAGGACCCCAGCACAGCTTTTGGGCAGTTCACATCCTCATTTCTGCAGACTAAACAATGCTGAGAGTTTAAAGTGAAAGCGAAAACACGTCTATGAGGTTGATGATGCAAAGGATGCAAATTTGAAAAGAAATACCACTACAGATGTGAAAAGCCTGAAAGACAGCATTCTGGCCCATGATAAGAATTTTAAAAAAAAATTTTTTTTAAATATTCTTCAAATGTCATTTTTACCATAAGTTTGACCCTCTTGCCCATTCATTATTGAACCAAAATGACTAGTACCTTAACGTGAATTGTTTCTTCCTGTCTCTGCCCCCTTTCCAAACTGAGGGCTGAGAAAGATGTAGGTAGCTTCAATGATCTATACTTGCTGATTATGAATTATTGAGTTGGTTTATTTAACAGATATTTATTTAGCCCCTACTGCATGGCCCTTACTCTGTTACCATCTCTTTAATAATGGATGTGCTGGCAAAATGACCCGAGGACCTGGTTATGCCCCCGCCTTCAAGGAGCTGCCATTGAGGGGCCAATAAAGGATTTAATAACACATGGAAAGAATGAGAAATAATAAGAATGCAAGACTTTAGTTCCCATTGAGGCCCCAGGGACAAGATTAGAATGTGGGGATGAGGACTTCCCCAGCATCTTCTAGGAAGGATAAACAGAAAACCGTAGTGAAAAAAATGTAACTCAAATGGCTACTGTTCATGCCTTAGTTCTTCAAATTCAGGCTGATCTTAGAGCAAGCAAAGGATCCTCTGAATATGTGTGACTGTGTGGGGGGCGGGGGTGAGAATCAGGGAGGGTGTAGGAGAAGCAACTGTTAGCTTATTCTGAGGACCCCCCTGCCCCCAAATCCTGGTGCCCTCTGCTCCCTGCCAGGCTGAGGTTCCTCACGGTCTGAATGAGTGTTGTTTGGAGGCCGTAGGAGGGCTGCTCTGAGTCTGGCTGACCTGGTTCCCATAGGGGCCCTGCAGCAAGAAGTGTCCTGGGTCAGGACCAGACTGTCAGCCTAGAGCCACTGCTGACGGGTGTGGCCTCCTGGGGCTGGCTCAGGGGTGACCAGTGCTGACCAGGCAACCAGGTGCTGATTTCCTCACCATGTTCAGCTCGCTGTCAGTCACCGGAAGGAAGGGCGGGGCCAGCTCCACCTCCCTCCTTGGCTTCTGGTCATGACTGTCTTGTCACCAGCTGCTCCTGCTCCTGCCTGGAACCTTTCATTATTCTTAAGCCAAAGACATGCCACTTGGATCATTACTGAGAAAGAGGGTATAACATCATGCTTTCTCTCATTTATTTCACCAATGGGGTCAGGGCACTACCATGGACCACACGCTATGCTTGGTTCCAAGAAAGAGGAATCAGACAAGGTCCCTGATCTTAGGAGCTTAAGTCTAGAACAAGTGATAGATACAGAAATAAAAAAAAGTCACGATAGACTGTGAAACATGCTGTATGGTTTCATTTCTACGACATCCTGGAAAAGGCCAAACTAGAGAGACCCAAAATAGGATAGTGGTTGTCAGGGGCTGGGGGAGGCGTGTGGGGGAATTTGGGGGGGCCATGTTACCGTATTGGTGCTGGTAACACTACTGCTGCTGTCTTTATCAAAACTTGAAGAAATGCACACTCAAAAGAGTGAATTTTACCATATGTGTTGTGACTTAATAGTTTTAAAAAGAAGATAAATCAGAATAGAATGTGGTAAGAGCCCCAAAAGGCACAAAGGAGAAATAACCAGCTCTTCCTGGAAGGAGAAGGGGGGGACTCAGAGAAGCACGGCAGAGGAGGAGGCAACTGTCTTGTGGATTATAAAGATGACACAAGCTTCCAGAGAGACAGGACAGAGGGGGACTTTCAGGCAGAAGGAAAAGCATGTGGAGGTAGAGGAAACAGCATGTGCAAAGGCACGGAGGCTGGTAAGCAAGCACCTCGTACCTGTGAGATACTTGTCATTTGATGCTACTGACATGTCAGCAGGAGTCTGAGCATGGACAGTTCTGTAAGGAGGGGGGACAATGACTTATTTTTGCCTTTCAACATTTTTTTGTGTGCTAAAATATGATACAACATAAAATTTGCCATTTAGGGCCGGCCGAGTGGCGCGATGGTTAAGAACTTGCTTGGGATGCCAGAGGGCCCCGGTTCAGATCCCACATATGAGGGCCAGTGACACTGCCCTCCACAGCTAAGATGCTGAACAACAGCTCAACCTGGAGCTGGGCTGCCGTGAGTCGCCGGCGACGGCGTAGGCTGCACTCCCTGTGGCAGTGGGTTGCCATGGGCTACCGTGTGTAGCCAGCAGCCAGCGTGAGCGGCCAGCAGCCGCAGTGAGCGGCCGTCCAGAAGCCGGCGACTGATCTGCCTCGCCAGAGAAGAGCGCAATGATGGTGCCAACTTGGGCCAGTGAAGCAACAACCTCCACAACTAGATTGAAGAACAAAACGACAGCAACTTGTCTGTTCCTCTTCCCCCAATTCCCCAGCACTGTTCCCATCCCCCCAATTCCCCAATAAAAATCTTAAAAAAAAAATTTGCCATTTAACCGTTTCTAAGAGTACAATCCACTAGCATTAATTACATTCAGAATGTTGTGCTACCATCACCACTATCTATTTTCAAAACCCTTTCATCATAACACCCCAAACAGAAACTCTGTACCCACAAAGCAACAACGCCCCACTGCGCCCCTCCTCCCAGTCTCTGGTAACCTCTAATCCACTTCCTGTCTCTGAATTGGCTAGTCTAAAAATTTCATATAAGTGGAATCATATATTTGTCTGGCTTTTTTGATCGGCATATTTTTGTTTTGTTTTTTAATGAGGCCTTTGATTTAAAAAGTGGGGCTTGAGAAAGTGCTCTCGTTTGTGACCATCAGGGGAGAGCGGAGAAGGATGCGTCCTCTGAAACAGAAGTACTCAGTACTGGGCTGGCATGACTTTCTGCTGGTGTCCTGCACAGAATTCAGTTCCCTTTTTCAGTTCAAGGTCAAACCCTGGACGGAGATACCCCTGCACACATACAACTTGCCTGCATCTCCACAGGTCTGTCGGAGACCTCCACCCCACTGACCTGTTGCACACAGCATTCTCACCTTCTACAAAACTGCAAAATATATTTTTAAAAAGACTTAGGAAATTAAGTGACCAAGAATTGCAAATGAGGCAACCCAAGAAGCAGGGTTTAGGAGTTAATTAGCCCTTGAACTGTCAAGCCCAACTACTTCCAGTGAGTTCTGACATTTCTATGAATAATTAAGGACTTGGCTGTCACATTTCACAAAGGCCCAGCCACGACACGAACAAGTTCTACCTGCTTTCACCACACAATGTCCAGAAACACAGAGAGGAGGATTATACCCAGTGCTAATTGCAGGTCCTGGGGTAGAAGTGTCATGTCTCTGAAGAACTTTTCATATTTATGTGCAGAAATATAATGATCTCCATATAAGGGGTAGATGTGAGTGGCAGACAGGGTGACACTTTAAAAACATCAGAAATTATTGGTGATAATAATAGCTAACATTTACCAAGTGCTTACTATGGGCCAGGCACTATTTCAAGTGTCACAAAAGCCTAGGAAGTGACACTTAGAATTTAAAAAATTTTTAAAAACTATTCCTCACAGATGAGGAAACTGAGGCACAGGGAGGTTATGCAAGATTTCCAGAGCCACAGGGTCAAGATCAAACCCAGACAGTCTAGCTCCAGATGGGTGTTCAACCACGACACTCACATCTCTTGTCTCTAAGCCATCCTGAGTTACACTGCAATGGGATCAGTCAGCTTTTCTGGTATGCATCATTAGATTTGTCAGAAAGCATTTATCTATCACAAACTTGCACATGATTCTGGTTCCTTGATCTCTAAGAACTGTGTTTTAAGCAAATAATTAATATATAATATATTTAACTTGTCTTCTACTCAAGGGACTACTTCACACTCATCTTCCACCATTTTTGTTCATCCATCAGATATTTACTAAGCATCTATTATGTTCAAGACACTGTATCAGGCCATGTGAGATGGATGGAGGTTAGTTAGAAACAGAGTCTGTCCAGGAGGAGCCCACATTTTAGGTAAAGAAGTAACACATATAATAAAGAAGGCTAAGGAGCTAAGATATGGTTAAAATATAACACAAGGGAAAATATAATACAGGGTAAAGATGATAAGTACCAGAAGAAAAATGTGTATTGCCATTCAACTGATTCAGAAGACAGAGATGGCTTCTAGGATGTCTGTGTGTACATCTATTGCACAAGGTGAGAAAAAGTTGGTGGAGAGAAGATGGAGGGAGGATGATGAGGAAAGGAGAAAAATCAGGGAAGATTATTTGTGAAGTAATGAGACGAGCCTTTGATGTGGGCTTAATTGTGTTTCTTCAATTCTTGTGTTGAAGTCCTAACCTCTGGTCCTTAGGATGTGGCTGTATTGGGGCCTTTAAAGAGGTGATAAAATGAGGTTGCTAGGGTGGGCCCTAATCCAATCTGACTGTTGAACTTATTAGGAGAGAGTAGATCTGGACACAGACACAGAGAGATGACCATGTGAGGACACAAACAGAAGATAGCTGTCTACAGGCCAAGGAGAGCCCTCAGAAGAAACCACACTTGCTGACACCTTGACGTCCAACCTCCTGCCTCCAGAACTGTGAGAAAATCAATATGTGTTGTTTAAGTCCCCCAGTCTGTGGTACTTTGCTATGGCAGCCCTACCAAAACAATACATGCTTGGAAAAAAGAGGATTTAGACATGGGGAGATAGGGACTGAAGGAAAGGAATTAGGGGTGGGGTGCTCATTTGAAACAAGTAGATTTTACTCAGTGGATGATGGGGAGCCATGGCAGGTTTCTGAGCAGGACTGACATCAACAGCTGTCATTCAGCTGATTCGATTCACTCAGCAAACATTTATTGAGGATCTGCCCCGGGCCGGGCATTGCCTAACAACCTGGGCGCTGCCACCATGAATAAGACACTTGAGCAGATGTCTCTCCACAGCAGTGCACGACTGGGTGGGGAAAATGGAAAATGGGTTACTTTGGGAAGAGCGTGGGGGTGGGATAACTAGTTAGAAGCTTTTCTCCTGCCTGATATAACCCCCCAGGGAAGTGTCCACCCCACCCGTCCTGGCCCTGCTCCCAGTCACAGAAAACAGAGGCCACACATTTTCTCTACTTAGCTCTACTGGCCAAGAAAATGCGGTCGAGCTTTTCCTTCTGTGGTTTGCATTATGGGAACATGACTTTAAAAAAAATGCTTTCAACTATAAATCTGAAATTGAGTTATCTTTTCTGAGCTCCACATCCCACGAGGAGATTTTGAAACAACCCTCCCCTGGGCTCCACTCAGCACATCCTTGCTTCTACTGCCACAGAAAAAGCCCTTTTGATAGCAAACAGCATCTCCAACGGATAACGGCTGGAAAAACAAAAACAAAAAGCAATCCAAAACAAAGCAAATATATAAGCTATGTATGATGCCAAATCTGTCCTCAGTGTGTGAGGCAGAACAATGGCCCCCAAAGATGTCCATGTCCTAACCCCTAGAACCTGTGAATATGTTACTTCATGTGGCAGATGTGATGAAGTTCATGACCTTGAGATGGTGAGAGCCTGGTTTACCCAGGTGGGCTTAATCTAATCACAGGGGTCCTTAGGGAGAACTTTCCCAGCCATGGTCAGAGGGATACGTGACTACGGAAGACTTGCCAGAGAGATGCAACGTTACTGGCTTTGAAGATGGGGGGGGGTCACAAGCCAAGGAATGTGAGTGGTCTCTCAAAGCTGGAAAGGGCCAAAAGATGAATTTTCTCCTAGAGCCTCCAAAAAAGGAGCACAGCTCTGCCAACACCTTGATTTTTGCCCATTAAGAGCCACGTTGAAATATAAACCTATAGAACTGTAAGATAAATTTGTGTTGTTTTAAGCCACCAATGTTGTGGTACTCTATTATTATAGCAATAGGAAGCCAATGTACTCTGTTTGCTACAACTCAAGCCAGCCCTGTTTATTTGAACAGTGTATCCTTGCAGGGTTGGCCTTTGTAGGGCCTTCCAATTCATGATGCACTCACCCATATGATAGACAAGTTGGTCTTATTTTTTCCCCATCCGAATCTTAGCTCCCTAAGGAGAAGGACTGAGTTATTCATTTTAGTATCTCTAGTGCCAGCATTGTATTGGCCAAATCTTGATTTCAATAAGTATGAATTAAATGATTGTATGAAATCCCAAAGCAGCTAGGGCTTCATAACGCCTAACAGGACCTCCAGAGAGAGGCATCAGTGCTTCTTTTCAGACATAAAGGGGTCAAATCTGATGTCACCATTGATGTATATATATGGCATTATGTTGAAATGAATTACTGTTAACTGTAACCAAGACAACAAGAAATTCCATTCACATGTAGAGAATGGTGAGTCATTCAGACAAGCATCAGTGAAGGCCTGGCTTCCCAAGACAATCTTGGTACAATGTCACTCCAGGCCCCTTTTCATGAAGGGTGTTTATCAACGGGGCCTGCTCTAAATGGCTGTCTTCTGTGATTCATTTAACTGGTCCATCCAGCACTGGCATGGCACTTAGAAACAAAGCTTCGTTAGTTTGGATACATTCCTCATGAGTGCGTTTATTTTTGGAAAGAAAAGACCATTCACAATTTTTCATTGTTGGGTGGGAAGCTTTGAAGTTGCTTTCTAGAAAAGCTGGTGGTGGGCAGTTACAGTATAAATAAGGCAGCCTCCTCCCATCATAACTTTGGTATTATTTTCAAGTGTCACTAGCAAGAACTCTGGGAGCTGGTGGGGAATGGTCTGGAGGAAGCTCTAACTAGGCAGGATCTGCTCTGTTGCTTCTCTCTGATGTCATCACGGATGCTCTGCAAAGCCCCTGCTGTCTGTTATTTGAGCTCACAGCTTGTGCCAGTGCAGATGCTGCTGGGGCTGCTGCA
This sequence comes from Hipposideros armiger, assembly GCF_001890085.2. Lineage (NCBI taxonomy): Eukaryota > Metazoa > Chordata > Mammalia > Chiroptera > Hipposideridae > Hipposideros > Hipposideros armiger. The sequence goes on along the minus strand of NW_017731817.1, from coordinate 881,930 downwards.
GCTGCTAGAATGGCTTCTGCCCTCCGGCGAGAAATTGAAGGGCTTGGCCAGAGCACAGGGTCAGACCCAAACCAACCAAGACTTTGGACTTTGAGTGGGAGAGTTCATTTCTTCGTTTCTTCTCCCCATAACCTGAGACCCTCTTATTGGAAACCAGCATTTTCCCTCCTGCTTCAGTCCCTCTCTCAACCATTCTCTTATACAGTAAAACCTTGGATTGTGAGTAATGTGGTTTGCGAGTGTTCCGCAAGATGAGCAAACATTTCTAATACATTTTAACATGGTAAATGAGTGATGTCTTGCAATACGAGTAGTTTGTTTCTGGAACGAATTATGCTTGCAAACCAAGGTATTACTGTATTCAACCCTGACGTCAGCTAACAGATCCAACTATGGCTTCAACTGTCCCCAAAGTGGACCCTGAAAGTGTCCCCTTCAGGACAGTTTATCATGTTCAGGGAATTCCAGCAGATGACAACTGTCTACAGTGTCATTTGCTTTGCTGTAAACTTGGCCTATGCTTCTTTGCAATCTCTTTTGTCTTCCCTGCAGCTGTTTCCCAACTCCCTGGGACAGGACAGGACAAAATCCTGGAAGGTGGTGGTCCTAAATTTGTCCCCAAGGTCTGAGAGGAGCAATTCCTTCCCCTCCATATCAAAAGAGTCCTCTAGCACGGGTTTTAGTGACTCTAATGTGTCCTGGGCAATAGCACAGACAGGTTCATCAAGTCTTGAGCAGTAAACAGGAAGTGGATGGTAGAATATTAGAGTTGGGCAGTTGCCATACAATTGTTTCTCCTTGGCTCATGTTTGAGTGTTTCTGTGACTACAGTTCTCTGATAGAGGCATATCAAAATCAAGAAATATTTAACAAGTGACTAATGTATTTTATCTGCTGTAACTTAGATTGACCAGGAAAAAAAAAATGGATGAGACATGAAGAAGAGTATTTAGAATGAATCATTGCCATTCCATTTCCATTCTAAATCCTAAACCATTACCAACCGTTTTGGTCCCCATGCTATTCGGTCATTGGGAGGGCCATATTGGGATCTTATCAGGTGCCCCAGAGTAGGCTCTGGGACAGGAAGAGCCTCTGGTGCCAAGGAGCCTCAGTGTTCCCCAGGTGAGGTTAGCCCTGCTACACACAACCTTGTTATGGACAGGTGAACCAGCTTCCAAGAATTGGTAAAGACAAAGGCCCTCATTCAATCTACGTGAACAAAAGGGTTAGGACTTACGGGGAAACCTAACCTTTATACTCCATGAAGGAGGCAACATCTGTGGGAAAAACCAGGAAGTGACAGATGGGATGGGAAAGCGGAATCTCTTAACTTCTTCATCAAGATGGGATAAAGGTGAATGAGCTGTAGAAGACCCACAAGGAGGAAAACTATAGAAAAGGTGAGTTGAAAGGACTGTGTTAGACAGCAGAAGCTGAAGATCTGAGAGAAAGCCAGGATCTTGAGAAGTAGAGAAGCAACTTAGAGAATACCTGGAAAGTCATAAGCCTTCAGAGAAAGAGGTGGTATTGTGTGTGAGGATGTAGCTGCAAAGACTGTAGCCACTTTTCACAAGGATAATCAATCAAGGATACTGTCAACCTGTATTGATCATCTCACCGAAGCCCCCTCTCCTCTCCCAAACGCCTCCTTCCTCCTCAGTTTGCCCCCGTGTAGGTTTCACATACAGAGAAGCTGGTGATTAGACTTCAACATCGATCTATCTCTATGGACCTTGTAAACAAAAGGATCCTTAATTGAAGGATATTTTCCCTTCAAGTGGTTAGTGTGACATATGTTAACATTTGCCAATGGCTAACTTAAGCAGTAGGAAAAAAAAAGGAAACTTTAAAAGCTGTTTTTTTTTTATCATAGTGACATAGATAGCCTAAAGCTATCTTTCAAGTGACTCATGTCCAAATCAATACTACACAGAACAATTGTGATGGCCTCTTATTAAAGGGAGGTCCACGGTGAGCCGTGAGTCCACAAAGCCACCTGGTAAACCGGGCACATCATAACAGGAAGGGAAAGATATGTCGTGGAAATGCAGAGTTTACATGAAATTTTAAGATAAAACACAAAACTGCAAAGAAATGTATGCTTTTAGTTGGCCACGATGGGTCACACCGCCAGAATCCCAAGTCCCAATGGAAGCCCTCCAAAAAGAGTTTGAAAAGCTCAGTCTTCTGAAAACACAAGGAAGCCACACCAACCCAGAATCCCCTGTTCTCATTTTCTTCCTTGAAGGGAAAATTGAATATCATGAGTCATCGTAGACATTGAGAAAATGTACAATATCTAAATAAATAGAGGAGATAGCTGTACTCCCTCTCTTTCACATTAAACACCTCTAACAACAACCACAGCTAAGAAAGCGTATGTGACACATGAGCACCCTGCTGTGGTCCCACCAGGCCAAGGGTGTGGCTCCTGACCATCAGGTAGGTTTTGTGGAAGAGTACAGCATAGCTCAATGCCAGCAAGATCAAACAGGTCTGTATGCTAAACACCTTCCCAGGTGTCTCTGGCATTCTTTCTTTCTTCTTGGAGCCCTGAGAGCCCAGTGGCTTGGGCCTGGTACCCTTAACTGCAGAGGGCCTCTCCAAGGCTCCCCAAGGCTCCCAGGCTGGCCTGGCTCCTCCTGAAACACTGTGCCATCATATACCCTGTTCAGATACATGCAGAGGGACCCTGTGGCCTCCTAGATCCCATTTAAGATCCCACAATTTAGGGCAAGTCACCTTCTTCGGCTTACAGTGCCTCTCGTTTTAACCGTAATCAGGCCGGGCTAGTTGCCAGTTCTCAGCTGCATTCTTAGATTTCTGTGCAGTGTGCTGTCACCCTGAGATCTCGTCTTCCTGCCACAATCCTCCAGCCAGCACTGCCTATAGATAGCATCCAGGGCGCATTCTGCAAAGCTCATGTTAACTTCTCTGTGAAGCCTTTGCTGATCTTCTCCCTGGTGGTTCTATCACACTTTGTAGCTTTACGAGTTGGCACATTCTGCTTGGGACCCTTAGTCACTTGGGTCTGTCTTTGCTCCTCTGCTTGAAGGTAAGACCTTAAGAGTCAGGCCTATGTCTTTCTTACCTCTGCATTTTCCATGCTACCTAGGCCTATGTACCTTTTACATATTAGGTCTCAGTATGTTGGCTGGGCATCTCCCCTAAGGCTTGGTGCCCTTATCTATAAAACAGGATGATAATAATGTGTCCTTCACAGGGATTGATATCAGAATGAAGTGAGCTTATGCAAGCACAGTGCTTACTGCACAGCCAGGCTCAGTGTTAGTCACGGCTACTGTCAACACTGGATGGATAGTGCCTTGTTCATTTCATACTATAATGGTCTCTTTTCAGCATTTGGGGCATCTCCCAAGTTCCTTATTTAATGAAAAATAACAACAACAATAGTCCTTTCTATAATTTGGTGTTTTTAGCCCTTCCTATGTATCAACATCATCTGGGAGCCTTTAAAAATACTGATGCCTGGACTTTACCTTCCAGAAATTCTGCTTCAATTGGTGGGGCCCAGACATCATTAATTTTTATTCCCCAAGTGTTGCTCACCTACAGCCAGGATTGAAAACCGTTAGAGAGTTTACCAGGTCTGTCACATGCCCTTCCAGCCCTTATTTCTAGAGCAAAGAGCTGTAGTCTTGGGGGAACCAGTCTCCAGAATATCCCACCGTTAGCACCCAGAGTTGTCCACTTCCCCTTGCGACCTGCCAGTCATCCCCGCCAAGCGCTCGTGATGACTCAGCGTTTTCATAGCTCTTGGTGTCCCTTTTTATTCCTGTAATAGTAAAGTGCTGGTTCAAGATAACCTGCTGCCTAAAAATGCTAAGGGATAAAAACACAAGTGTAGGGGATACTGAGCACATAACATCTTTGCAACCCCCCCATTTCCCATTTCTCCTCACCAGCCCATTATGAGAGGTGAGCGAGGTCCCATCAGCAACGAATGGGCAGGGCGTAGGAGAGGGCACACGAGGGGACAGGCTGCCTGTCTGTGCCAGCTGAGCCCAGGAAGCATGGACAATTGGGCTATTATAGCAATAAGCATAGCATAATTGCTGATACAGCGATACAGATTCCTATTTCTTGCCCTCTAGCCTTTTAAAAACCTTTGTTCATAATTATATGTATAAAGCTTGTAGTTCTTACTGGGCATTGAATTTCACTGGGAATTTGGCCAAAATAAGGACTGGAGAATTGGCCCCACTGTGGCCAACCTGCGAATGCTTAGTCAGTCCCGTCCTGCTGACTCAATCCCCTCTTTGAACTCTAGGACCCATGTAATTTTAGTCCAAGAGTCGAGCCCAGTGCTTCTCTGCCAAAATGGAGAGGAAAAAGGCAGATTAAATTCGAGACATGGCAGATAATGCCAAAAGGCAGAGGAAATGTGATCTCTGAGGAGAGAGAGAATGTGTGTTCTGGAGATAGGGGTTTTGGAAAAATGGAAGTCTGATGGTAAGATGACGGCTGTGAAGCAGCTGTTCTGAGGTATTTAGATTTCCCTGTTCCCTTAGGGTCTAGGTCTGGATGCTCTCTGGTGGTTGCTGTTGTTGTTCTAATAGTCCTGGTAGTATGACCTAAAACATGCATGAAAGGCCCGTGAAATACTGAGGTGATGCTGAGGGCTGCCTCTTTCTGCCTGTGTCTGAGTTCCAGTTTTGGTAGAGGACACAGCACACCCACCCCCAAGAGGACTCGTGCCCTAGATCAGACTTTGAGCTGTTGCCACAACCCAAAAATGCCCTGGGCTTAGTTCAGACACACTCAAGCTTAAAATTTTATGTGGATGGGACCTTGGACATAATTTTTACAGGTCAGGAAACTAATGCCTAGGGAGGTTAAGTAAGTTACTCAGATTACATATCATGCCTGTGGCAGACACAGGAACAACACCTGAACCTCTCTCAACAGCCGTGCATTGGCTCACTTCCATCTGCGAGATGGAGAATACAAGGCTACCATCAGAGTGACCTAAGGGGCTGGGGAAGGAGATGGTTCCTGGGCCAAAAATCCCCTAGCCCTTCAGTTGGGGACCGGGCGGAAGGACACTTTGGAAAATTCTGTCTAGGCACTCATTACACAAGCAAAACAGAAGAGCAAGTGGAGACAGAGCAAGCCAGCCAGGGAGGGCGTTCTTAATGTATGAAGTCTGGGCTCTCAGTGCAAACTACCTATGGAAACAAAACTCTTGCGTTGATAAGTAAGGCTCTCCAAGGCTTCCAGTAGCAGCTGAGAAAATGTGAAGAATCTACAAAACAGTCTGCAGCTTTACTCAGCTCTTCCAACTCAAATATTTGTTTTGTATCAGGAAATGGCTCAGGGCATAGGCACAATCTCACTAAGTACATGATTATGGTACCACGTGGCCAGCTAAGTGCCCCAGCGTGATTCAGGATTTCTCCAGTCTTAGCCACTCCTCTAATCAACACCTTTCAACAACAACAGCACCTGAGTCAGAACTAGTCTGAAGTCCTTCCTGGGTTAGGAAACCAACCATCATATTTACTTCACTTGTCTCTGGAGCGGAGCATGGTCCAGCGCCCCCTGCTGTCGACCATATCTTGCTCCTCTTCTGCTGGGGTTATGAGCCGTGACTGCCATATCCAGTAGTGATTCAAAGACTTTCCTTCCGTATTTTACAGGAAGCCGCTCTCTGTTCAAATGCCCAGTGCTTGGTGATGCCATGTCTTTCCTCCTTTACCTTCATCTCAAAGGGAGAAGGACATTCCTTTGTGAGTGGCCGGGGTGTGGGTGTGGGTGGGGGGTGGATTATGAAATCTTTCCCTCCTATCCTGGGTGCTACAGGGACAGATGAATTCCTGGCTGGAGGCAGGTGATGTTTCTGTGAGCTCCACACCATCACCTCTGAGAACATCAGAGCCTGTAGCCAGTATGCTCCCCCTCCTCCTCCAGTGTCTCAGCTGGAGGGGTTTGCCAGCTGTCTCATCAGATGGAATGCAAACAAACAGAGAGAGGAAAGCACAGCTTGCTCATAATACTCTGCTATTCCAGTGCCAGCCACAGGCTCACCAGGGGGAGGGAGGGTGACACATCAGGGCTCCCCGCGCCTATCTCCAGGAGGAAGGGCCTTCCTCAGAAGAGGCCATCCCACTAAGAGCTTCAGGACATCAGGTTACCAGTTCTGCTCAGCAAGGTGTGGCTGCAGAAGGCGTGGATGTGCTTTTTGAGGAATTGCATAGGCTATCAGGAAAGAGAGAGAGAGAGAGAGAGAGAGAGAGAGAGAGAGAGAGAGAGAGAGAGAGACCTCTAAGAACTGCAAAGCCCTAGCACCAGAAAGAAGGAAATTAGATAGTTCCTGTTGGGGGGGTGGGGGGTGGGGGGAGCCTTTCACTCCACAGTTGAAAATAAGGCTTAAATGCCCATACACCTTTGATGAAAACATATGACTCTCAAACTCATCTAAATTGGAAGTCACCCATTTTAAATCTTTTACTCAGATCGATAAGAAAAAAGGATAATGCAGGAGCTAGACATAAACTCTGGCTACTTCAGAATTTTGCCTGGGGTTTAGCCTTCTTGCATTAAACACATTGACTTACCTGCTGATGTGGATAGATTTCCCCCTCTCTATGGATCCTCCATCATCTACCTTGTGGTGCCACAAGGTGCTCTCAGTATTAAGCCACTAAGTTGTCTATTAACCTGGCTTTCCAGTACTACTGACCAAATGCTAACAAACTTTATAGAGTCACATAGTCAGACATAGAACTCAAGTTCAATGGCCTCATTTTATAGATAAGGAAGTTAAAGCTGCCGGTGGTGTAAGTGAGAGGCTGGCAGAGCTGAGACCACCAAGGTCATTTCCGCTCGGGGATTTAGCCCAGGTTTCACAACTTTTTCTCTGCTTGTCTCTGCATCGACAACAAAGCTACCCCTGCGTATTCTGCACTATCTCAGCCTTCTGACTTCAGACACAGGAATGGCCAAAATGCTTCCTTTCAAGCTTTCTGTGTCAAGGAAATTCTACTTGACTAGTTAGGACCCCCTTCTCTGGAATTTCCAAATCTCTGGCATGAATTAAACACGGAGCATTTTCTCCCCATAAAGCAGGAGAACTGGAGTAATACAGATGAGTTATACCCTGAAGGCTGAAACATGATGTTCAGTAAAGGTGACCTTCTCTCACTCTCAGAGAATGAAGGCCTGGGAGGGCAGCTTTAAATCTAGACCTGATTCCTTTCTTTGGGCTCTGACTGGAGAGAGACCTTGCTGTGTGCTGGGGGTTGTGTTTTAGGAAGTGTGCATTGTGTTGGCTGGTGTTCTGGAGGAGGAAACTAGAGGACACACACACACACACACACACACACACACACACACACACACACACACACACACGCCTGTGGTTGCCATGACCCCTGGTGTTTGTTCAGCAGAAAATCTGGCTGAGTTGCAAGACGATGCTTTGAGGGTGGGCCCTGCAGAGAGCAAATACACTTTTCAGGTTCAGGAAAATGCCAGCAAAGGGGGAGCCAAGGGACGAAAAAAGAAAATATTTGTTTTCTAATAATACGTTTAAAAGTTGGAGCTGAACTTCACCCATTAACCTTGATGATGTGGCTTTATCCTGCTCTTTCTCAATGCAGGGTGCCCAAAGTGAACCTGACACCAGTCCTGTGAGGCACACCCTCAGTTGGCAGCTGGGATGGAACTTTTCATTTGTAATGCATGTTCTGAATATGCCAGGACTGACCAAGCATGTTTGGAACTTGAAAGTCATCATATCATCGGGAGCGTTTAGAACATCATAACTTAGGAGTGGTTCATAACTTCTTGGAATAACTGTGTTTGCTTCCAATGATGCCTAATCAGTAGATAAAAGCTTTGGAGGGTGGGGATAATTCAAGAAGTAACCAGGGATCCTTAGATCTGGAAGAAGAAAGAACTAAAGTTAATGCTTTTTTCAAAGGTTTCAATATTTCCTTAGATTTTAGTGCAGCTTAAGTCGAAAGATGTAACCATGGATTGCCACAGGAAGTGGCTTGTCAAATTAATGCTATGTTGGCCAATTTGAAAGAATAGCAGGATGAATCCACAAGCTACAGGACTACAGATGGAATTAGACTCGGTTATTCTGACTTAAGAAAACAAAGTTTGAGAGAAAAAGAATTTAGTTTATTGTGAAATTAGAGTTGTATAAATCAGATAGGAATGAAAGATTTAGAGAAAAATAGTACTTTTTATATACTTTATTTCTTTAGACATTCAACATTACATTAATTTTAGGTGTACAGTATGAAAGATGGTACTTTTTAAAAAGAGTTCTCAGATCCCTAGTCTATATTTTACAAGCCCCAGGGTTGTTTCAATGAGTTTTGTCAATGGGTTTAAAGAACTTGTTTTAAAAATCCCTAAAACAACGTTAAATCCTTTAAACTTTTTTTTTTTTTTGTAAGATGCCATGGGGCCTTTGTAGAAAAGAGAGAAGGAGTGGTTACAAGATCAGAGCAACCATGGGATGTTGCAAGTCCCAGAAATATGGTCATTGCTGAATTGAATTTTGAACTTCCAACTCAGAGCTGATATGGACTTCCCATATCACTTTGGTGGTTTCAAACAGTGGGGTCCCCTTCATGAGGGTCATAGAGATTAGAGTATGTGGTCCCTCACATCCCATTAGGTTGGGCTACCTTTTAGAAAACAAAAGGTCTCATTTAGTGTAATCCCTGTAAAGTAACATCGTTTGGCTATTAAACTTGTTTGCTTTTAGCCAGATGTCCCCCAAACACTTTAAAATCACAAGTACGTTGATGAATGAAAACTTAGGGAAGAAACCAATGCCTGATATTTGTAAACTAAGATTTTTCTCCTTCGAGAAATAAGAATATTGCTTACCTTCCTGGGAACTGGAGTCATACTGAGAATTAGATCACAATGGAAAGCGCTAAGCCTTACCACAACCCCCATTTCATAGGTGAAGAAGCCCAGACCTAACCAGAGTCCCAAATGAGCTCAGACCCCGAAAGAATGGGACTGGGGCATGGCAGATAAATCAGATGACTTTTTGGGGAGAACCATCTGGATTTTATTCCTTTATTTCTTCATCTAGTCAATTCAGCCTATTAAAAAGAAACTCTGCAAATGAAGTTTCTTCACCAAAAAAGCTGATCAAAGATGATCAGTTTTTAATATACCTGATAGAAGCAGAAACCTCGTGAAGTATGGAAGGCTGAGTCTGCCTGGGAGGAAAAGATTGGAGGCATTAGACAAAGCTGGGATTCACTTGCCCATGCCAGAAAACTGATTTCTGTTCTGGAATAGTTTCTTAGACAGTCTGTCTAAGACAGATGCACTCTGGCTCTGATGGCCACGAGGAAATGGAGAAGAGAAAAGCAGAGTGTGGATGGAGCAGAGATACCCACTGATATGCTGACCTGTCTTAGCCTGGCTGCCCTAAAAAGCAGAGCCTGGGGCAAAATCATGTGACTACTACTCCATCAGAAGTGCCAACCCAAGGAAAGTGAGGGGTCAGGGAAGAAGGAAAGCCAATAAGAGGGTGCTCAGCTGAGTTGGCCCCTGCTTGTTGGCCAGATCAGCTGGTTATTTGATCTTGCAGGGCCATTTTTTCCCTCATTTTTATTTCATTTTGATGGTAAATTTAAGTTTATTATTTTTGTATTAAAGTGTAGTTGGTGTACAATATTATATTAGTTTTAGATGTACAGCGTATTGATTTGACATTTATACTTCTTACAATGCGGTCACCACACTAAGTCTGGTAACCATCTGTCACCATGCAAAGTTATTACAATATTTTTAACTATATTCCCTGTGCTATACATTCCATCTCTGTGACTTATTTATTTTATAACTGGAAATTTGTACCTCTTATTCCTCATCACCTTTTCACCCATCCCCCCCATCCTCCTCCCCTCTGGCAGCCATCAGTGTGATCTAATTTCTATGAGTCTGGTTTTGTTTTGTTTTGCTTGTTCATTTGTTTTCTTTTTTTTTGGGTCCACATGTAAGTGAAATCATGTGATTTGTCTTTCTCTGTCTGACTTATTTCACTTAGCATAATACCTTCTATGTCTGTCCATGTTGTCAGGCAAGATTTCATTCTTCTCTGTGGCTAAGTAATATTCCATTGTATATATGTGCTACCTCTTCTTTATTCAATCATCTATCTATCTATCCATGGATACTTAGGTTGCTTCCTTACCTTGGATATTGTAAATAACACTGCAATGAACATAGGGGTGCATATATCTTTTCAAATAAGTTTTGGATTTCTTTGGATAAATACGCAGAAGTGAAATTGCTGAGTCATAAGGTAATTTTATCTTAATTTTTTGAGGAACCTCCATATTGTTTTCCATAGTGGCTGCACCATTTTACATTCCCACTAACAGTGCACGAGGGTTCCCTTTTCTCGACATCCTCACCAACACTATTTTGTTGATTTATTGATGATGGCCATTCTGACAGGAGTGAGGTGGTATCTCATTGTGTTTTTAATTTGCATTTATCTGATCATTAGTGACATTGAGCATCTTTTCGTATGTCTATTGGCCATCTGTATTCCTCTTTAAAGAAATGTCTATGCAGGCCCTCTGCCTATTTTTTAATTGGATTTTTTTTATGTTGAGTGGTATGGATTCCTTATGTATTTTGAATATTAACCATGTATTATTGGATATATCATCTGCAAATATCTTCTCCCATTCAGTAGGTTACCTTTTAGTTTTGCTGATAGTTTCCTTTGCTATGCAAAAGCTTTTTGGCTTGATATAGTCCTATTTGTTTATTTTTGCTTTTGCTGCTCTTGCCCGAGGAGATATATCCAAAAAGATATTGCTAAGACCGATGTCAAAAGTTTACTGCCTATGTTTTCTACTAGGAGTTTTTATGGTTTCAGGTCTTACATTTAAGTCTGTAATCCATTTTGAGTTTATTCTTGTATATGGTGTAAGTAAGTGATTCGGTTTCATTTTTTTTTTTTTGCATGTATCAGTCCACTTTTCAAACACCACTTACTGAAGAGACTGCTGTTTCTCCACTGTATATTCTTGTCTCCTTTGTCATAGATTAAATGATCATATAAGCAAGGATTTATTTCTGGGCTCTCTATTCTGTGCCATTGATCTCTGTGTTTGTTTTTATGCCAATACCATGCTGTTTTGATTACTATGGCCTTGTAGTATAGTTTGAAATCAGGGAGCATGATACCTCCAGCTTTGTTCTTATTTCTCAAGATTATTTTGCTATTCACTGTCTTTTGTGGTTCCATATAAATTTTAGGATTATTTGTTCTAGTTCTGTGAAAAATGCCATTGGTATTTTGATAGGGGTTGAATTGAATCTGTAGATTGCATTGGGTAATATGGACATTTTAATAATATTAATCCTTCCAACCCATGAGCACGGTATATCCTTCCATTCATTCCTTTCCTCTTCAATTTCTTTCTTTAATCTCTTATAGTTTCAGTGTACAAGTCTTTCACCTTCTTGGTTAAATTTATTTCTAGGTATTTTATAATTTTTAGGGCAATTGAAATGGGATTATTTTCTTAATTTCTCCTTCTGATCCTTTATTATTAGTGCATACAAAACAACCAATTTCTGTATATTAATTTTGTATCTTGCAACTTTAGCGAATTCATTTATTCTAATAGTTTTTGGTGGAGTCTTTAGGGTTTTCTATATATAATATCATGTCATCTGCAAACAGGAACAATTTCATAGTAGTGGTTGGAATGAAAAAAGTGGCCAAAGATCTTAGAGATGTGAGAAGAAGAGAATCTGATGAGTGGTGTCTGATTCAGACCTCTACCTAGATTTCTGCTGTAAAGATGGCATTTTCAGTCCTTGAATATGACATATACAGAGGATTTGGCATCTCTGGTTCACTGCTTATTGTTTTCACAATATCCATGGTCCCTCTTTTTAGTAATAGAGCCCCCCAGTTTTTAGCTGTGCACATGGCTGCACAGGGTAAAGACTTCGTGCATTTCTTAGACTCCCTTGCAGATAGGTTTGCCCATGTGACTTACTTCTGATCAATGGGATGCAAGTGGAACTGGTATGTGCAACTTCGAGTAAGTGTCCTCAAATGGAGGGGGCATGTTTTTCTTTGTCTTTTCCTTTTTCTAGTGCTGGAATTCAGATGTAATGGATGGTACTCCTGTAGCCATTTTGGACCATGAGATGACCTTGAGAATGTAAGCTGCATGTGGCAAAGCAAACATCCTAAGGAGCCTGGGTTTCTGTCATCACAGTCACCAAACCATCTCTGAACTGCTTAATGCTAGACTTCTTACAACAGAGAGACATAACCATTTGTCTTATTTAAGCCACTGTTGTTTTGGGTTTTCTGTTCTTTCAACCAAACTTAATCCTAAATTGTATAGCATCCAAAGCAAAGAGGGTATAAATAGAAGAGAAGCATATGACTCCACCTTAGAAAATAGATCTCCCCTGGCTACGTGCCCCTACCACTGCCTTCTCATCACAACTTTGACTAGCCTGCCAGTAATAATCATGACTTACTGAGGTGCTTCTCTGAGTCAGGCACTTTTAGGCACTTTCCATCTGCTAGGTCATAGGATACTTACAATGTGTCTATGTAGGTATCATTATTGTTATTACGGCCATTTTCCACAACTGGCCATCCTGCCCCTAATCTTGCTCAACTCCAATCCATTCTCTAAATGGTGGCCTGATTGATTCTTCCCACACTGATCTCATAGCACCCTTCTGCTTAGAATCATTCCATGGTGTTTTAGTTATCTAATGCTACATAACAAATTACCCCCAAACATAGTGGCTTAAAAAGCAGTAAAATGTCTGCTTCTTGTTGATCAGGAATTTGGGAAGTTCTACCTTGGGGTCTCTCACATGGTTGCAGTCATAGTTAACTGGGGCTACAGTCATCGGAAGACTTGATAGGGCTAGGATGTCTGTTCCTAAGATGGTCCATTCACATACCGGGGAAGCTGGTGGCAGATATAGGCAGGTAGGAAGGTGGGGGCACTTAGCTCCTCTCCACATGGGCTTCTCTGCAGGACTGCTGAGTGTCCCCTAGGCGTGGAGCCTGGTTTCCCCAGAGGGAACAATGCAAGGCACCGAGACAGAAGCTGCACTGCCTTGGAAGTCACACCCATCACTTTCACCATGTTCTAGTGGTTGAGGAAGCAGCAAGTATCTGCCTGAGTTTGAGGGGAGGGAACATAGATCCCACCTCTCCATGAATTAGTGTCAATTATTAGTTGTAGAATGGGGTACACAGTTGACCTGCGAACAATATGGGGGTTAAGGGTGCCCACCCCAGTGCAGTTGCAAATTCACATATAACTTTTGACTCTAAAGTCGGCCCTTCACACCCACAGATTCAACCAACTGCAGATGGAAAGCAGTATTTTCTTTTTTTAAGATTTTACTGGGGAATTGGGGGAGGGAATAGTGTTGGGGAATTGGGGAAGGGGAACAGACAAGTTGCTGTCCTTTGTTCTTCAGTCTAGTTGTGGAGGATGCTGTTTCACTGGCCCATGTTGGTGTTATGATCATTGCGTTCTTCCCGGCTGAGGCAGTCGGTCATCCTCCATTGAACGGCCATTCGTGGCAGCTCACAGCAGCTCACGCTGGCTGCCAGCCACTCACAGTAGCTCATGGCAGCCCCACTGAAACCCCACTGCAGCCTACACCATCGCCGGCCACTCATGGCAGCCCAGCTCCAGGTTGAGCTGTTGTTCACACTCTTAGCTGTAGAGGGTGCAGCGTCACTGGCCCATGTGGGAACAGAACCAGTGGCCTTGTTGTTCGGAGCTCATGCTCTTACCAATTGAGCTACTCAGCCGGCCTCCAGAAAGCAGTATTTTTTATGCCCAGCTGGAAAACCATGGCTGGGAATGCAAAAATACTGTTTTTCATCCACGGTTTGTTGAATCCATGGATACAAAATCTGGGGATATAAAAGGGTGACTGCATTTATGGAAAAAAAAATCTGTATATAAGTGAACCCAGGCAGTTCAAACCCGTGTTGTTCAAGGGTCAATAGTATTTTGGTGTGATCATCTTTGGGGAACACAAAGAATCCTTAGAACACTCCACATCCAAAACCCATTCTAGTCAGCATTGCTTTCTGCCATTTCTGCCTTCGCTCAGCTGTGAGAACTGTTGCCACACCCCTGCATCTTCTGCAACGGAGTGTCGACAATAGAATAACAAAAAAAGCCATGGTTTTAAGCTTCTAATATATGATGTGATGTGCTCTTTCTGAGAAGATAGGTACTGCTTGTGCCCAGGTAATCCCTGAGCACCTCACCCGGAGACCTCCTGACCCCCAGCCTTGTCTCTCTCACTGGTGTCCAGCCGCTTCCCTGGGCTGGAGCATCTGATCAGCCACTGAGTGTTATAAAGAGATGGAACCAGCCTAACTCCTTTAATCAAAGTTCTGAAGCACTTTCCCAGGGGTCCTCCCACAAAATCCTGAGTCAGCCAAGGTGTGGATTTGGCTGGAATGTCTCTCCCAAGCATTGAGGTACCATGGCGATGCAAATGCTGGCTACAGCGCAGATGCCATTTCTGCGTTTCTATTGAGACAAATGTGTGGGCTTTCAAGCCAAGTCACAAGCATCTAGGCAGGGGAATGGCTGTGTGAGCAGAAGAATATTGCTGTGCCAGGAGGAGAGGACCAGCTTCTGGAACTGCAGGCTCTAAAAGCTCAGGAAGCAGCAGGTATGATGGAAACCCAGGGAGCAGCCCATGGTCCTTTGCTGGCTCCTCACCCATTAGGAGACCTTGGCCACCTCCCTGGGCCTTAGTCTTTCCAGCAGGAAGCCTAAGATCATAGTACTTGGCATGTTCCTTCCGCCCAGGGGGGTTGTGCAGGGGATGTTTGCAAAATGCATGAAGTTCGTCTGATAAAGGGTGCACCCTGAGTACAAAGTATTATTGTCACATATCACACAATGTGACTAAATATAGGAGTGCACCATTCTGCTAGAGAGTAGAATGTCTCTTTAGCATTTGCCTGGGAGGAACAAATGGCCCAGTGGCCGGGGACGATGCGGCAGCAAAGAGCTGATATGCAGCAGCTGGCACGAGAACAGAGTGTGGGGAGAGAGAGAGAGAGAGAGAGAGAGAGAGAGAGAGAGAGAGAGAGAGAGAGAGAGAGAGGCCCTTCACAGGGGACCTGGTGGGACAGCCTGGGGGATGGGGGTGATAGTGTGAGGCATGAACCAGCCAGGCTGGAGCATAGCCATGAAGCCCACATGGCCCAAGCACAACCACCCAGCCAGGAATGGAGCAAGGAGATCAAACACTGCATCTGCCGAGCTCAATGGCATGGCAAAGCATGGGTGGCAGAGAGGATGCTGCAGGTGCCCCAGCCTGCAGAGGTGCCACTCAAGGGTCCCTTGGGCTTTTTCACAAAACCCAAGGACAGGTTGTGGGTTCTGACATGCTCATTGGCTATAGCTGTTCATTATGTCCAAGGGCGAGCAGTGAGAAGCGAGCATTCTCTCCATCCTGTGTTTTGTTTGTCGCCAAGCCACTTTGCCAAAGCGTCACGCTCTCCCACTTACTGTGAGCGGGGGTCACCCACAGCCTGCAGCTCTGCTTGTTCCCTCTTCTGGCCGGCAGCTGATTACATAGGTGTTTGGAGGTGTCAGCTCTGAAATGTTAAAAATAAAACCAGGCTTCCCATACTGGGATGTCTCATTTCTGTGCATACAAATGAATCCTGCTGCAGGTTTTCAGCAACTGACTAGCAAGCTCTAATCTGCGCATCTCCGCTGGACCTTGCACAGTGGGAGCAGACCTGAAACGGATGCCTTCTCGGAAATGCCCGTCTAGGGAGCGGGTACCATTTTCACAGCCTCCCTGAGCAGGGAAGCCCTAGGGAGGGATGACAAAAGCACAGTAAAGTAGCCCAGGTGGGCAGTGGGCACAGAGAGAGGCTGGGGAGCCCTGGCAGGTGTGAGGCAGCCTTCCTGCCCAGGCAGAGGGCACTTGCGAGGTCAGGTCAGGGAGTGGAAGGGAGGGCTTACAAACTGCCTGCAGCAGCTTCCTGGCATGGTGAGATGCTCCCACCACAAAGCATGCAGTTCTGATTGGTGTTAAACACGGTTCACTCATCCCCTGCCTCCATCTGAGGTTCTATTCCATGATTTCAGTTACCCACCATCAACAATGGTCCAAAAATATTAAATGGAGAATTCCAGAAATAAACCATTCATAAGTTGTAAGTTGCTTGCCAGTCTGAGTAGCATGATGAAATCTTGCACTGTCAGCCCTGTCCCGCCTGGGGCGTGAAACATCCATCCCTTTGTCAAGTGTATCCACACTATAGATGCTCCCCACCTATTAGTCACTTAGTAGCCACCTGGGTTATCAGTTTGACTGTCACAGTATCACAGTGCTTGTGCTCAAGTGACTCTTATTTTACTTAATAATAGCCCCAAAGTGCGTGTGTAGTGATGCTGGCAATTCGGATATGCCAAAGAGAAGCCATCAAGTGCTTCCTTTAAGTGAAAAGGTGAGTATGTGTAGAAAAAAAACCAAACCATTATATACAGGGTTCGGGGCACTATCCGTGGTTTCAGGCATTTACTGGGGGTTTGGGGAGGACTCCCCTGTGTATAACAGGGAGCTGCTGTGTGCCTTGCACTCTGGCTCAGCTTCCTCCAGTACTGTACTTGTGACATCAGAAGTTGTCCTGGACCACGAAACAGACCATTCAGGGTTTGGCCAGTGCATTTAGCTGGGTTGAGTGGGTCAGCTTTAATGAACCTCTAAAAAGGAGGGGAGAAGAAAACCTCAGTTCTAAGGAGAAGCAAGATGACGTTGGTGGCTGGTACTCAGCTCTCCCCTCCACTTCTGTTGTTCTAATTGCGGGGTCCACTCATAGCCTCCCGGATAGAAGGATCAAGGGGTGACCAGAAGCAGCAGCAGGGGATGAATTAGGGAGCATAAAGGCTCAGTGGAAGGTTTATGGAGTCCTGCTCTTCCCTCCTCATCGGCTGCCTCCCTAGAATGTCAGTGTCCTGAAGGCAAAGACACTGTCTGGCTCCTGCTGTATTGCCACGGCCTAGATCTGGGCTGAAACACAGAAGTGCTCAGTAAATATTTGCTGAAAGAACAAATGAGTCTGGGGCCGGCCAAGTGGCGCATTGGTTAAGAGCTGGCATGGGATGACAGAGGGCCCCGGTTCGGGTCCCACATATGAGGGCCAGTGACACTGCCCTCTACAGCTAAGATGCTGAATGGCAGCTCGACCTGGAGCTGGGCTGCCGTGAGTCGCCAGCGACGGCGTGGGCTGCAGCCCCTGCTGCAGTGGGTTGCCATGGGCTACCGTGTGTAGCCAGCTGCCAGCGTGAGCGGCCAGCAGCCGCGGTGAGCAGCCATCCAGAAGCCGGCGACTGATCTGCCTTGCCCAAGAAGAGTGCAATGATGGTGCCAACTTGAGCCAGTGAAGCAACGTCCTCCACAACTAGACTGAAGAACAAAAGGACAGCAACTTGTCTGTTCCCCTTCCCCAATTCTCCAGCGCTGTTCCCACCATCCCCCAATTCCCCAATAAAAATCTTAAAAAAAACAAAAAAGAACAAATGAGTCTGGCATTCTTCTAGTGGTTTCCTTCCCTGCTGCTCATGATCCTCAAGGCCCCCACCTATCTACTCCAGAATCGGCCCTGCTCACTGTGATACTCTGCTCTTAACATTTTTGCTACTCTGTCCCACTTCTAATTAACCATGGGTCTTTAACCAATAGAGTTTGCTGTTCCCTAACATGCTCAAGGTAACTCCACTAAGGTCAAAATTGCTCCAATAAAATATATATGTAGTTTTTCTTCATTTCCCTCTGCCTCTCCACCATTTAAAACTTTTATCAAGGAAATTGCCAAACATACAAAAAACTAGAAAGACTATGATAATGACACCCTGCCCTCCACCATGGGCTCATTACCCAGCCTCAACAATTATCAACGTTCTGCTGTCTCCTCACCTCTTTGCTTTGGGGGAGTATTTTAATCCTCTAGCTTCCTGTGCAGTGAAAGAGCCTTCCTCACCTTCATTGCCACTGTTAGCCTGTTAGCCCCATAAGCACAGGCACACTTCCTAGCTAAACTGTGTTCTGCCTCAAACATATCAGTTTTACCTCTGTGTTGAGCGCTGTTTGAATCACACAGTTTTTACTGAGTCAAGTGCTGTTTTCTGGAATCCAATCTGGCTCACTTTAGATGAGCTATAGTGTCTATATTTTTTCTCCTTTCTCCTTTTCCTTCTTAGGCTGAAAATCAGAGTTGCCCAACCCCCACCCTCCCAACACCCCCATCCCAGCGTTTCGCTGTCTTTCTTTTTCTCTAACCATACCCTGAAGCATTTCACGAGCCCCTCTTTATTCCCTAATCACATGTCACCAGCCCAGGAGACATCCTAAAAATTGACAGCAATAATGAAATAGCCCAGGTCCAGGCCACATCTTCTCTGTAAGATCCTCCTGTACTGATTGAGACAGACCTGCTAGGCTCCTCAGGAATGCTCTCCCTCCCCTTCATGTCTGGAGGGACACAGACAGATGGAGGGACATATCTGGGGACAGAGAACTTCACTGGGAACGTCTGATAGGTCTGCCTACTAGGCTTTGCTTCCATACAGAAAATTGACAATGACTCCTTGTGTCAGAAATTTAAAGTTTGTCATATATACATATATATATATATATATATATATATATGTATGTATGTATGTATATTTCTAACAGTAAATGAGCTCAGCCCTGGGATGCTCTGTTGGCTCTCTTTTCCTTAGGCAGAGAACAAATATTGATTGCTTCCTTGCCAGCATTCTGAAGTGCATGTGGCATTGTTTGGGGTGCCATGGGGGCCTTCACTGAAGCTGACCAGATGCAGGGCAGATCGGTGGGGCCCAGGGGTTGGATATTTCACCTCTTTAAGTGAGAGCTGCATCATCCTAACAGTGGTTCTCAACCTAGACGGCACCCGCTGTCCCTGTGACTTTCTCTCTGCCAGTTGGGTTCCAGCGTGTTCTCTTTAATCACCCAGCCCAACTCAGCCAGGGAATACCTCCCAGTCTCCTCGTGGCTATGCCCAGACCTCTCTGTTGTACCAAGTCCTCCTAAATGTGAACAATAATAAGCATGGAGGCCAGGTATCAGGGCCAGTGGACACAAGGGTGCCGCATGGGCCGACAGACCCTGGCCTCCCCTTGGGGGACACGGCCAGCCAGGCCCAGGCCTCACCTCCTGCCTGGTGCTCTCCCTCCCCTGGGCTCCCTCCTCTGTGCCACTCGTTTAGTGCCCCAGGTCCTTGGGGTCAGTGCTCAACCAGAGGGCTCTCAGAGCACAGAAGCCCGTGTGCTGAGTTACCTCGTTCATTTGCAAACCCTGCCCAGTATCCTGCCTTTCTTCATCATAATAGCCGACGTTTTTGAGTGTTCACTGTGTGCCACTCTACAGGGGTGGACGGGGGCAGGTGGGGGCAGGTAGGGTAATGGTGCGGAGCGAAGCTGGCACTGGCAACAATGGGCAGAGTCACTTCCAGTTCTGCATCTTCCTCGCTCTGGGCCCTGAAACGCGCTCCTTCAGCCTTCTCTGCGTCAGTTCCTCCACTGGAGGCTGGGGCGGCTGCTCCTCCCATGGACACCTGCCTGCGTTCTCATGAGAAAGACAGATGAAGAAGCTCTTTGGCAAGTTTAATCTGTTGTTTCAATGTGCTCTCTAGTGAACGAAATTTTCCTAGGGACAAGTCTTTTAGCTTTCCCGATAACTCTCTCCTTCCTTGCTAAGCCTTTTTTTTTTTTTAATGAGAGAAAAAACTCTGCGTGCTATTTCCTTCTCCACCTTTCCCCAGTTAGGATTAAAAAAAAAAAAAGCAACATCATTTTCTGAGTTCCTTAGCAACTGAATATTACACAGCAGGAAATTCTCAATTTGGAGCTAAAATTCATATATAAACCAATTTTCTTAACCTAATGGCTGCTTACACATTCAGAAAAGCTCCATATTTCTTTTTTCACTCACTGTTCACTCCCCATCTCTCCTGAGCTTGCTCACCAGTCTCTGAGAAAATCTCTCGGCAGCACCTCCCCAAATCAGTGTGAAACCCTTAATTTAATTAACACCATTACAGCTCCTCAACAAGGGCAAATGAGATCAACTAAATTTACACCGGGAAGGAAGGAAATTGATTTTTCTCAATTGATAAAAAGAAGAAAGTCTTGCAAAAGCAGCAATTCAACCCTCGTCATCATTGTGGGCATTGTGGAAAATCCTGAGTGAAGAGGTCAGGTAGCCACAATCCTTGAAAGATTGCAAATAATTCCAGCAAACCTGACAGCAGCATTTCAGAAGAGACCCAAAAGGCAGGCTATTCCTTAAGAAATGGAAAATGACAGGATTCTGAAAAGAGGGAATACTATCCTATTCAGAAGTTAGGTATGACACTGGTGATTCACATATCAATAAAGGATCCCCAGAGCTTGTCTTTAGGTCATTTAAAAGACTGAGTCAATGTGTTGTTCAAATTGCCATCAGAAGATACCCAGCACCTGATTTTCTAGAACCAGATATTTTGGGGAGTAAGAGAGAAGGGATCCAGGACTTATGATTTAAAGTAAGATAAAAACTAAGATGATTAAAACAGAAGAAGTCAAGGTTAGGAATGATTGGGAGTAAATGCAAATGGCCCACTGTGACCAACTGCCACCTGATGGGAGGGTGGTTGGAGAGGAGCAGTGAGGACACGGCTAAGAGGCCTGGATCCATTGGTGATCCCAAGCTGGGAAACACGCCAACTGTATTGTGTTATTGTGGGGAAAATACCCCGCCAGGATTCTAAAAAAAGAAACTTGTATGTGAGGAAAGGAGAAACAGTCATTTTGTCATGCTTCCCTGTTAGACTCTTGCAAAGCCATATGCCATTTCAATTATTGCACTTTTCAAAACATAGGGACAAACTTGAGACAATCCAGAAGACTGACACTGAAGAAAAGACAGAGTGTCCGATGGGAAAGAGGTTCCTTGAGGAAAGGTTAAAGAGTCAGCACCATTTAACCTAACAAGAAGGGGTCAAGTGCTGAAATGTCATTGTTTTCAATCATATGACAGGTTTGGGGCAGGAGGATGCTGAGCATGTGTTTCCTGAGTATGTGGAGGTCAGGACAAAAAAAATGTAGATGGAAATAGAGAACAATAAATAAATCCTCTGATGGCTTTCCATTTTGTGCAGACCAAGGCAAAGGTCCTTCATAGTACATGCAAAGTTCCACCTCTCGTCACTCTTGGCATCCCGCTGCAAACCCACACCAGGTGCTGCCTCTGCTGTGCCCCTGGCACATGTTCTTGTCCCCACTAGCCTGGCCAGTGACTTTGAATCTCCACCCATGTTTCTGGCTTCCCCATAACGCCAGAGCTCGGGTGCTGGACCAGAGTTTGAAACCAAGTAAAGGTGGTTAAATCAATAAACAACTTAAGGAGAAAATGCTTAATGACAAGAACAAAGAAAGAAGAAAGATATCTAATAAGGAATTTTTGTAGTGAAACGTGTGCATCATGTTCTATAAATTCCTCTTTACAATAAAGTCGTTAGTCAAATCTACAGTGCTCATGAATACTTTGTGAGGTCAATTTTCTCTGTGAGAGTGTAATTCCATGCATAACCCTGCTTTAAGTTGAGCAGGGGGTGAAAACATGCAGCTATCCAAGACATGGGTAACATTGGGAAGTTCGTTTTGCCTTCTCCGAGGAAGTCCTCCTGTTTATGCCTAGATTCTAATTTCTCAATAGGAATTTTCTTGGTCTAGTTTTCCTGCTGACCCAAAAAATTGTTCGTGTAATTAGTATAGCTCTTTTCATGTAGTAGATTTACAATAATAAAGTCTGGGGTTGACTGAGTGGCGCGATGGTTAAGAGCTGGCTTGGGACGCCAGAGGGCCCCGGTTCGGATCCCACATATGAGGGACAGTGACACTGACCTCCACAGCTAAGATGCTGAACAACAGCTCAACCTGGAGCTGGACTGCCATGAGTTGCCGGCGACGGCGTAGGCTGCAGCCCCTGCTGCAGTGGGTTGCCATGGGCTACCATATGTAGCCAGCAGCCAAAGTGAGCAGTCAGCAGCCGCAGTGAGCAGCCGTCCAGAAGCCGGTGACTGATTTGCGTCGCCCGGGAAGAGCACATGATGGTGCCAACTTGGGCCAGTGAAGCAACGTCCTCCACAACTAGACTGAAGAACAAAACGACAGCAACTTGTCTGTTCCCCTTCCCCCAATTCCCCAGCACTGTTCCCATCCCCCAAATTCCCCAATAAAAATCTTTAATAAAAAAAAAGAATAACCCAAATCTGGTTGGGGTGGCTTGTGATTGAAAAATAATTGGGTTGTAATATGCTAATCAGTATGCTAACATTTGTCCCTGGAAAATAGGGAGACCTGGAAGTGCTAGTGGGGAGCCTTCTACTAAGGAGGACTATAAGCTGCAAGGTTGGGGGAAGTGGGAAGTAGAGGGGGGCGGATGGGGCAGGGAAATGGAGAAAATAGGCCTTTTGGGAACAGTGAGTATTTTTGTTTGTTTCTTTGTATTTTATTTTCCAAATTTTCTGTGATGACTATGTGTTACTATTATGAGCCGAAAAAATGAAGTAAAATCTAAAAGGAAATAATGATGAGGAACTCAGAATAGAAGCAGATGAGAAGGGAGACAGAGCTGGGCCTTGCCGAGCCCCTCGAGGGAGTGAAGCTGTGAGGCCCGTTTTCCACAACAGGGAGAGCTGGGCGCAGGCATGTGCATGGTCAGGCATAGTGCATGGCCTCCCAGTGACATTGCAGAGTCTGCTCTTAGGTGGTCGAGGGAACCGTGGTTCTAACCCAACTTTCACCCTTTTCCCTCACCCCCACCCAACCCTTGCCTCTGGAAACCACCAATCTGCTCTCTGCTTCTGAGTTCAGTTTTCTTAGATTCTACATATAAGTGAGATCATGCAGTATTTATCTTTCTCTGATTTATTTCACTTAACACGATGCCCTCCCATTCATGTTGTTGCAAATGACAGGATTTACTTCTTCCTCATGATTGAATAATATTCCATTATGTATATGTATACCACATCTCCTTTATCCATTCATCCACAGACAAACAGATTGTTTCCATATCATAAATAACACTGCAGTGAACATGGGTGCTGATATCTCTTTGGGACAGTGATTTTGTTTCTTTCAGATAAATACCCAAGAGTGACATTACTGGGTCATAGGTAGTTCTATTGTTAATTTTTAGAGGAACCTCCACACTGTTTTCCATGGTGGTCACACCATTTTACATTCCCACCTACAGTGCACGAGGGTTCCCTTTTCTCCACATCCTCGCCAACACTTGTTATCTCTGTCTTTTTTATGACACCCTTTCTAGGTGTGAGTGAGGTGATATCTCATCACAGGAAAACTACCCATATCTTTAAACACCAGCACATTGGCTCCATGAGATGTTTGCCTGAGGACAGGCATGACAACTGACCTGGATAAACTCTGCAGCTCCCCGCTGTCCCCTGTGAGGTCGGTCCTCAGGACACGAGGCCCTGTGCGCCCCTCCTGTTGTATCAGAGTCAGTGTTTTTCCACAGCCACCTCTGGCTAGTCCCTGAGCACGATCACGTCTGGAGTCATGACCTTCAGTTTGTGCCCAGTAGAGCTCGGCCTTTCTCTGGAGGCATGTGGTGAATGACTGACCAACACACAGACCGTTTGCCTGGGTTACAACCATGCTCCTACACAGAGAGGCAGTGAACTCGTTTTAAAGAGAGCTTTGTCACCAGCATCTCCCGGGCATTAGGACTGGCCCAGGGTCTGGAGAGTGCATGTTGGTGGCACCTCCCATGTGTGATGGACTGTGTGCTTGGGGCTGAGCTCGTAGCCCTACCTGCAGGGACCAGTGTAGGTTAGCCCGCTTCAGAGACCAGTCACGGGTTTGTCTATGTAATAAGTGATCCATCTCATTTGTAAATGGTGGAGGCTCAGTGGTGTGCTCTGGACAAGCCACTCTAGCAAGAGAACCAATGACACTAGTAAGAACAGCTGGGCACCCTGCAAAGGGCCAGCATAGGACTAGGGGGAGAGGAGTGACTCATCAGAGGTACTCAGGGCTCTCTGTTTCTGCAGTTGGCTTGGTTCTGCTTCTTCTGTGTTGTGGCCCCAAGTGTGCTCGGGTGACCACCTTTGTCATCCTGCCTGCTCCCCATTCTTTGCAGTGCTCAGCTTCAAATGGGGGCCAGGAGGGCGGGGGGATTCCTCCTCCTCTCTCCATGGTCAGGAGCACTGGTTTTCTCTCTGGAGACTTCCTAATCCAACTCGTAAGTAAACTTCTCCACATTGACTTGTCGGGGCAGGAGGCCAAATGTGCACTCTCAGGGCACCTGTGTGAGCCTCTGTACCAGCCAAATCGTGGTTGGCTCCCAGGTGAAAAGGACAGGCCGGCCATATCTCCCTCCAGGCCTGTGGCTTCTACTACGTCCTCCCACCTCCGCTGTGGAGGGGAGAGCTGACATCCCTAAATCTAGAGTGGGGGGCAGGAAAGGAGAGAGCAACTCTCCTGCTTCTAGTCCAAATGAAACTTGCCTTAAAATAAAACAGGTTTTACTATCAAAGAGGCACCTTCTTTCACATTTCCATCTATTGGACCCTCGCTGCCAAGTCCCATCCAGCATCTACAGAGGACCAGGGATAGCTGTCTTCCTCATCCTTCCCTGTCAGGAGGAAGCCCAGAGAGCAGACCCACAGGTGCACCCTGAGACACAGTGTACAGACATTCCAGAAGACTCTAGTGACTGTTTAGAAAGTTAAGTGAGGGCTGGAGCTAGGAGTAAATTATGAGTGTTATTTTCAGTTGCTGGGTTAAATTATTAGTGTTCTCTTGTTGGTTTTTATTCTGAGTACTGATTATAGCCTTGGTCTCACAAAGATCTGTGTCCCTGCCCGACCGACAAGATCCTGAGGAAGGGGCTCTGGTGCTTTCCGAGAGTCCCAGACTTTGGAGACACCAAACGTTCCTCAGCAGTGAGGACAGCTGAGTTCTCCAGCACTGACATCCCCGAGAAGGACAAATAGCTGAGTGTTTGCCCCCACCCCAGCCCTGCAATCCTCATGACTAGTGGTTTATGACCACAGGGGTGTTTGCAACTCAGTGAACCCGTTTCAGTGCATCCTACATCTAGAAAAAAAGGTGTTAACTATCACAGAAAGTGAGATGGTAGATTCCTTCCCCTTGCTCTCTCATCCCAGCTATAACCACTTTGGCCTTACGTCCTAAAGGGGCCAGATCTGGGTTCCTGGAAGGGGTCTCTCTCTCTGTCCCTACTTGTCTTTCTCCCAAACACCCTGCATGGACCCAGCTCCATACCCCTCCCCCCATAATCCAGTCTCATGCATAATTCTCGTTTCAGTTCCTCTTAATAATTTACTCAGCAACTGAAAAAAAAAATCTGCAATTTGCTCTGAGCTTCCAGAGTTCTTTAGGTCCCAGACGGACACCAGAGCCCTCAGGAGCCGGAGTGCCACACACGGCCTTGTTGGTTCTCACAGTCTCATGCTCTGCCTCCTCCCAAAGGCAAACACTCGGCCTGTGGAATATTTAGGTCTTTCCTCCTCCTTTCATTCACTGTTGCCCCACAGCACGTCATTGCACCAGGCAGCTCAGCATCTCTCCAGAAAGTGGGGAGATCAGGTAGAGAAGGCAACACTCAAAGTCAGGTCCTTCCTGCTATGGCTCCACACACGTTTCAGGGTTGGAGGATTCGAAAGCAATAACGCAAACATAATGTCTCTCACTCATTTAAAGCTTTGAATGATCATGCTGGGCATTTCATCAGAGTCTGGAAGAGGGGTGTGTCTTTACACCTTCCATTTCCTAATGAACAGCATGCTGCGGACACGGAAAATCCAGAAGAAAGCTGTGCTGTCCATTGCACATTGCGTGATGCCCAGTGCAGGGTACACACACAGGAGCATCTCACTACATACCTCAGGTCTTTGGGAATAGCTTCAGGTCATCAAAAGTGTATTTTATCTTGGCTCCTACTCTGAAAGTAATAACTTTTTAAAAGCATTTTATTAGTTTTCTGTGGCCAGGCTCTGTGATAAGCACTTAACAGGCTCTAATTGGTTTATTCCTCACGGCAGACTTGGGAGACAGTATCATAATTTTACAGGAGGAAAAACCAAGGCCCAGAGGCTTAACTGTGTTACTCATGATTTCATAGCTAGTAAGTGGCATGCCTGGGATTTGAACCCACATCTAGTTGACTCCAAGTGTGTACTTTCCACCACTGTAAACAGTGTCTTAGCAGAAGATATGTGGAGTCAAAATGCACTGCACAGAGGGGTGTTTCGCTGTTTCAAAGCACACAGGAGTTCAAACATCTCTCGCAACTTCCCTTCTGAGCAACTGAACCCACACAGCCCGATCACGTCCACAGTATCGAAGGGACACCAAGGAGCAGGAGGCTGGATTACATTTTTGTTAAATTCAGTGCTTTCTTTTTAATAAGGATATTGTGGCACCCCCAGTATAAGCCTGACTCCAAGTTGGTGATTCAATCTCTTGATATTACAATTGTCTTCTTGACTCTAAGGTTTGGGACAATTTCATAGAAGAGCAACTTAAGCTTTCTTTGGCCATCCCAAGGGGCTAAAATGTTGAGAATTTCCACCCCAGGGTTTAGAATGGCCTGGACAGCACAGAAGAGTAAAATGAAAACTCATTTCCTGTTTGCCGTTTGGATGTCTTCTGAGAGCTAACCATAACTATTTTCTTGCTCTCTGAAGGTTTCTTCTCCTGTTTATTAGAGAATGCCCAGTTGCCCTTTCCTTACTATATAAGGCACAGCCCTTGCCAATTTCTAGACAAGTGGCCCCGTTGAGCAGACCACCATGTTAGTTTTAGGCATCTAAGGAAAATAACTTGGGCAGCCCAGTTCTAACCTGGGCAAGAAAACATATGAACACAAACATCACTCCACCCAGTAATTACCAGCCTTTCCTTGCAAAGGTTTTGGGTTCAGAGTCACCAGTGGCTGAAGCAAACTCTAGGACTCACTAAAATTTCAGTCATACCGGCTCACTCAGTGGTGCTGCCTTGGGGTGGTGGTGGTAGAAGTCACATGACCTTCAAAAGAGAAGTGTTTTGACAATTATGGATGTATGGGTGGACAATAAAATCTGCCCACCCTCCCCTCTTGGAGCAAATATTTGCCGGTTTAGATAACTTGCTAGTATTTTCCCAAGGCCTGATTGGGCTCAACAGGACAAAAGCACTCATAGAATGGCTCTCACTGTGCAATATAAATTGCTGGTGCCACAGGCTATCATTATGCTCAGTGGGCTTTTCTCTCCATCTTTTTTTATGCCAACATACTGTCATGATAATATTCTTACCCTAGTGCTTAGAGAGTAGCTCTAGAAACCAAATTGTAATGGTAAGCCTTGGCAGCCAGCCCTTTTTTCAAAGAGAGAAAAATTCTTCCCAAGTTCTCTGGAAAGTATGGGGGCTTTCTATGATGGGAATAAATTCATGGTCATCTAAAGAAACACAACATAAAACATGAGTTTTTGCATCAATGAAAACCTTGAATTGTTCTGGGAAGGAACTGCTGACTGTAAAGTCTCCTGTAAAGCATTGGTATGGTCATCCAACAAACATTTAGGAATCAGCGTGGCACCCAGTAGAATCTCCAAAGAAGCAGAGATGTAATCTCAGTCCAGGTGGGACCACTGAGGCTGGAGACCTCACGTTCCAGTTGGCAGGTGAGTGGGGGAGGGGTTAGGGTTAGAGGAACAATCCCCAAGGAGCTTGGGAGGCATTTGAAGAAAACAATACCCTTACATCAATACAGTTGGTGTTGTGCCAACACACTTAGGTCCAGAAATTGATTGCACAATAGCATCACAAGGGAGACATGCTTTAATTGTAGTTCCTCTTTTCAAAATACCTGGAGTTTTTCTTTGGCCAAAAGCTTTGTGTGATATAATAGAGTGATGCGGTTGCTTTAAAAAGCTAATGCAATTGTAGGCATCATTAAATAGAAATAAAGTTTCCAGATTATAAGCAATCATAACAATATGTTGGTCAGATGACAGCTGAAACATTTGTTCAATCCAAGGCATTGCAATTTAAGATGTATCATAAGAGAATAATGTATCCAGAGTAGAAGTATATAGAGGCTGAGGGCTCTAGAAACAGCCAGACGTAAGATGGCGGGAGGCTCTGAGAGTTTACCTTGAAGGGAAGAAAACTAAGAAACAATAACTGTCATTAACTATTGGAGCTGTTGTGAAGCAGGAGGCATGAATGAGTTTTATTTTAGTAAAAGAATAGGAGCGAAGATTTAGGAAGTGCGGAGGGAAGTGCAGAAGGGAGGAAGGGAGGAAGGAAAGAAGGAAGGAAGGAAGAGAGAGGAATGCAGAAGGGAGGAAGGGAGGAAGGAAGTGGCAAGGAGGTGATTTGCAGCGCAAAACGAAAAATCCACTTGCTAAGAAAAGCTTTCTCACCAACCAAAGGGCTCAGTGTTGGGAAGGGCGCTCTTCAGAGACAGAGAGCACTTTGTCATCCTCCAGGACACAAACTATGTGGCCAGCTGTGGAGACTTTGAGGAGCGAGTTCCAGCATCAGGCAGGATGTAGTTGTCTAACCTCTTAGTTGTTAAACAAAAACTTCACTGCTGAAAGCTTTTTTGAAAGAAAGGGTTTATGGAGCCACATGCTAGACAAAAAGGACTGGTCCTGGGGCCACCAGCAGCAGGGCTGGATGGAGAGAGCAACATGTCCCCATCCTGGGATTGATGGGGCTCTTTTATGCAGACAGTTTGGGGAAGAAAGATGTAGTTGTTTTGAAAGAATTGACACTGGCTATGGATAAAGGGGGCGGGAGAAGGTGAGGCAGGGCTAGTTCTGAGATTGACATTGGCTATGGATTAAAAGGGCGGGAGGTGAGGCCGGGCCAGCTCTGGGATAGGTGCAGAGTCGTAAGGGAAAAAGGTTTGCTCCTTTGGATTGGCTGTGGGCCGCAGTCCGGAAGGGTGATGTGTAAGCAGGCTGTGGTGGTGCCTGGTAGTTGACTATTCTCTCTAGATAACTGTAAACAGCCACCTGGATGTTAATTCAAAGTTCCAACATCCATTCAGGAATGTAAGCAGGCTTTGTTTCTGCTCACAGCTTTTAACTGGCTAACCTTCCTTGTCTCTCTCCCCCATTCTCCATACTGATGTAGTTTAATTTAGGACACCCCAGAATTTTTTTTCTGATTATATTCATGTCTAAGGTTCCAGGTTTCTGTGATGGGCCAGACCTGAAATGCTAAGAACCACTGGTAGCCAGGGTGGGAAATGGAACAAAAATAAATGAGTTCATTGATCAAGGTGCTTTTAAATGGATGAGCCACTCTAGACACATTAAAGCTCCAGCATATTTCTCAGGAATAGTTCTAGAGAAGGGACCTTTCCCTAAAGTAACAATGGGGACAGGAAATAAGACTGGCAAGGTCTTCATGAGATGCATCCTCCTTCTGTGACAAATATGAATGAGAAGGGTTGCTAGGTTACAGTGACAGCTCCCATCAAAGATTTAGGTGCAGTGAGGGAGAAAGGATGCTGACATGCAAAGGGCAAAGAGTAAACAATTAAAGAGAAGAAGGAAATATGGACTCAATCCAAACAGAGAACTTCCTCCAGGTGCTGTCTGCGAGAATGGCCTGCCGTCCTTGAGCTATTCCAGGGCAAAGATTTAGGAAATACAGACATACAGAGAATGGTGATTCAAAGTGACTGGCTCATCAGATTAAAACATAAAATAAAATAAAACATTGGTTCAGTTCAGTACAAAATTGAACACATTTTAGTTCAAAACATTGTTTCCTTGCAATGCCAAGAACTCTTTGAAGGTACAGACAATAGCCTACTTATTTATGCTCTTATCCTGGGAGTTTAGCACAGTGTCTGGCACAGAGTAAAAGTTGCAATAAATACTTAGTATATGAAACAGAAATGTGTGTTTCAGAGGGTAGATAGGTTGAGTTATCTGGGCCACATTGATTTTTACTTTCTCTAGTCTTCTCTTGTTGTCCCAGCAAATCTTCCTGCTTTTCCAGTTACACTCTGAAGCATTTGCTTCTGGCATGTGGCCTTCTAGCACCTTCCATGGCAACCTCAGTTGGCCTGCTTACTCATTCCTCATTACTCAATGGCATTGGGGTTGAGTGCCAGTATCAGTTAAACAGGAAAAAAAAGTTTCTTTCTTAAATGACCAATTGAGATATACTGATAGAGTGAATGGAAGCAGCTTTTAAAATAACTAGATTTAAGAACTTCTATGATTTGGTATTTCTTTGATCCCCAAATATGTCCAGATAGCAAGAATAAACTAACAAACACCATGTCCAGGGAGGCAGAGTAATTTTGAGAGGATCTGATCCAAGATTTAACCACTTTTAAAAGTAAAAAATGTAAAGTCACCACCGTGGATAACCTATATAATTTTACTAACCAGTGTCACCCAATAAATTTAATAAAAACAATTTTAAAAACCCCGTAAAATGAGTACAACCAAACAGCATTCACACGTGACTTGACCGAAGCCACTGTTATAAAGGGAAATCGTTCTGACGATCACGTGTTCAGGGAACCATTCTCTCTGTACCTGCCACCTGCTCGCTCCTCAGCGGTTTTGAACAAGTCAGCACATAAGGAGAGATTTGAGAGGGTCACTGCAAACACACCACTGAAAATCTGACTTATTCTTAAAGCATTCATTCTTCTCTTATATCTTTGGACAAGAATGGCAAAAAGGTGATTAGAGAAATGCAAAGGGAAGAGTTGAGAAGAGAGTGTGAAAAGGGACAGATCCAACAGAGCACAAAGACCAATTACAATAAGAAAAGGCTGGAAGAAAGGGCAACTTGGATCAGAAAGGAAAGGAGGAAGTGAGCAAAGAAGAAAAGAACTCAAATTTTTTAGTCGCTAAGCTCTGGCTGGAACTTGGTGGGAAACAGGCATTTCCTTGGTGCTCTGCAGGAAGTGCCCCCTGATGTTGGAGGCCAGTGATGGATTGAATGTCACCAGCTGGGTCCTGTTCAGCACATGGCAGACATCGATGCTGGGGTAGCCAAGGGCAAAGGGTACCTAAATTCAGGAGCAGATGGCTGAGATGCACTTATTGTCTGTGACATAGTCAATCCCTCTGAGATGCATTCCTGGGGACATTTGGTTTCCTCTTTCTTAATTGGTAAAGCAAAACATTTTAATATTGCCTAATTGTTCCCACCTACATTGTCTCCCTCCCTCTCTTCCTCCCTCCCTATCTATCTATCTATCTATCTATCTATCTATCTATCTAGGCAGCATGAGGAATCAGCTGGGCCAGGTCCAGCCCAAGTGCTGCTGAGTCAGGAGGGCTGAGGAGCAATACAATCTGCAACCCTCTTTACGTGAGGGTTGAAGGCTTCAGAGCCCCACACCTGCCTTGCATTCATATTGTAAGGGGTAGTGTGATGCTGCTAGCAAACTAACTGCTTTGCACTCCTGAGAGAAAGAGAGTTATGAGGCTGTGCATTTATAATTCATAACACGGCATGTGCATATGTCGGAGAAGTCAGATGCAAACTGCCTGTGGGTGGGAATTTCACTCTGCTCCTTCCTGCTCCCTCTGTGTTGGGGACCAGCAGCTTAGGTTTCTATATTTGAAAAATAAGTTTCTCCGTCACCAACTACTCCAATACATCAGGGAGAACGGTGGAGCAGAGAAAGTTTGATGAAAGCAGCTCTATTGCCCCGTGGGACTTGCCCCAAAGGGACAGTTCGGCCCGGGAGGAGGAAATCAGACGACAATAAACCCCGTCCTGTTGAGTTGGGATTCTCTTTAAGCAAGACACTGCTAAGCAAAGGAATCAATAGCAGGAGAAACAAGATGAAACCATGCCCGGGGTACACCACCTTGGGGAGATAACTGGGAGAAGGAAACATTATTAAGAGTATTCCATCAACCCTATCCTTTCCTTTGGGGCAGCTGTGCTTTAAATATTCCAGTCCATTTTGGAGATCGCAGGCCACTGTAGGGCAGCTTGACCTTGCACTAAGTGGACGTTCAGTCAGATAGAAGATGTGTAAGGAGAGATGGAGTTTCCTGAGGAAGTGTGGGAGAGGGTAGCTCCTCCAACTCCCACCCCACAGATGGGTCAAGGGCTCCCTGTGCTGCTTCCAAGATTGAGAAGAAACTAGAAGAGTGTCTGCAATGGAACTGGGATCCACCAGGGAGGAGGAAGAACCGTCACACATGACTTGGAGAAATGATGCAAGGCAGAGATTTTTTCTATATATTGTCCTTAAGTAAAACACAAACAAATGATGCTGCAGCAACTCAGTACTAGTCCCAGAGAGAGCAGGGGAAAAATTGTTTTCTGGTCTTTCTCCCCTCTGTCTCACTCTTAGCAAGCCTCGGACAGCCGTGAGCCCTGGGGCCCTTGCTGTGACACTCCTGAAAGCTCTAAAAATTGTCGGAGGTGCATCATATTCAAGGCCACGCAATTCAGCAAGTACTTATTTCTGCTTATTTTATTGAGTGCCAGCTACAGGCTCAATGCCTTCCTGGGCTCTGTGGGGTTCAGACAAGAAGTGCCCTGAAGGAGCTCACAGACCGGCCAGCATACACAAAGTTACTGGAGACTGTACCCCAAGGTAGGGTAATCCAGTGTCAAAACGCACGGACATAGAGTAAGGCTGCTTCTCCCACCTTGAAAGACAGTCCTGAGACAGACACGGCTTTCTTGGTGCCCTCCCCCGCCATCATCATGGTCCCAGGAATCCCGCAGTGCCCAGTGCCCACCCAGTCGAAGGGGTGATCCTGCCTCTGTTCATAACACCTGGCCTTGACACAGGAAGTGTGTGCCAAGCCTGCACGCCTTTGCCTTATCTTCCCCCAGTGCAGCCTCCAGCACTTCCCCACCCCCCACCTTCTGTTGGGGATGGTGCTGAACTCGCTCCCTCAGAGGGCTGAACTCTCACAGCTTCTCTGCTCCCAGAGCCAAGCACTGGGCTCATGGCTTTCTTCCTACAATGATGGAGTGGGCATCAGAAATAAGGTCAGATTGCAACCCTCTAAGAAGTACAAATAACAAAACCTATGAGTTGTGGACCCAAAATAGGAATGAAGGGGGTGACGTGTGTTGAGTTAGGTTTTCAAATGTATCTTTAATGCAAAGAGAAGGCAAAAAAAAAAAAAAAAAAAAGGAAAACGAAAGTGAGGCCTCTGTAGGTTTCCTCTGGGATGACCCAGGCTTCCTGGCTTTGGGGTGGTTTTCTTTGTCCTCGGGTTGTCCAGAGCCAACCAGACCCAGCAGCTGCCTTGCCAAGGACAGCCAGGTCTGGGACACTCTTCAACCAGCTGGTCTGCCAAGCTGACTCCTAAGTCCACCCCATCCCCTGGCCTGTATCCTTGCAATGTGTTTGGGACCTGGGCAAGCCTCCCCTCAATGCCCCCAGCCCAGAGCACCTGCATTTGAGTGGAGCCTGGGGGAGAGTAAGAAGAAGGTGGTGTGGTGGCAGGGACAGCCCAAAATCTGTTAAAACTCCCTCACCCTTGAAAGTCGTTTTAAGGTAAAGAAGCAGATGCCTTTGAATTTTTGGGCTAGTTCTGCCAGCTAGTCCAGGAGATCTGGTCCAGGTTTCCTTTGTCAAGTCTAGAGCATTTCTCCTACAACAGACAAAACCCCACTCCTCTACTGCAGCCCAACCCAAAGCCCGCTACTCTGAGATGCCGTCTAAGACCCAGCACCCCGCCAACACCTCATCTCAGCCCTGCCCAGGCCCTTCCCTGTCCTTCCCAGCTAACTGCGCCATAGTTCCTGGTTCTTATTCCACCCTGTCCTGTGTGTGGGTTTTAATGTTCAATTCGTCTTTGCATTCCTTGCAGTGTCCCCACCACCCTGTGTTGCTGGAGGTGGGTGCTGAGCACTATCAGTGGCTTCTTGATTGGTGGGGACACAACACCTGCCTCATGCTGTCCAGACAGGTCCATTCCTACTGCCGCTCTGCCACTCAGGTCTGGCTTGCTGCTCTAATCCCAAGTGCCCCACCTCGGTTCTCTCCTGGTATCTGGTGGTGTACTGTCACCGCTTGCTCCCAAGTTTGCTTTGGTCCCAATATAATTAATTACTGGGTGCCAACTCTGTGTGTGTGTGTGTGTGTGTGTGTGTGTGTGTGTGTGTGTGTGTGTGATATACAAAGATGAAACAGAAACAGGGCAGCCCCCATCCTCTAGAAGCCTGACCTGCCATCACTGGGTGAATCATGCAAACACTGCCCTGAGAGGCTGAGGAAGACACAGGGCCGACAAAGATCTGGCACTCTTAGTGGCCCCCACACAGAGCAGTGGATCAGCTATGCCTGCCACCTTGATTTAAAGAGGTGTTAATGAGCTCCAGGTGAGCTGTCTCTAAGAGTTTCTAATGGCGCCCAGAGGAAGGCTCTATTATGCAGCCCCAGACTGCCCTTCTCACCTCACAAATGCATGTCACTTGTCTCAAGGGACAGTGAAGGGAAGTGATGGATAGACTAGACAATGCTGCATTTCTGATAATTGAAAGTGGGAAGAAGGACAAGTCAGCTCTCAGCTAAAGCAGTTGGAACATGGGTCCCCTGGGGCTACTTTTCAAGTCACCACTTGAGCTCATCCCCTCTTCCCCAGCTCAAATGTCCAGGAGGAGCAAGGCAGGTCCCTTCGGACCCCACCCATTTCCTCTCCCTAAGCTGGCTGGCACAGTGTTAAATGATCACTAAACCCAGGGACCTCTGGTTGGGCTTCCTAGCAAACAGGCCACCTCTGATGAAAGCAGCCCAAACAGCTGGGCAGTTAGAAGGTGGGAGCCGTCATACACAATGTATGCAAGAAATAGGAGGGTGACAAATATTTGTCAGCAGTACTGCACACCCCTAATACAGCAAAGATCTCTAAAGAGGATGTTCACTTCTAAATGGATCCCTTCCCCAGTGGCACCAGCCAGCCTGAGCTGAGACCCTGATGGGCTCTGCTCAAGGTGACTCATGGCACCCCTGAGACAAGGAGCCGGGAGAGGAGGCATGGGCACCTCTCAGCCCAAGCCTTGGGGCAGTACGGTGTCAGCCCGGAACTTTGAAAAACCTGAGACCAATGAAACCAGAACTTCCGAGGACTGGAACTGGGGAATTAGGGTTTTAAAACAATATTAACTTTATTTGCAAGTAACGTCACACTTCTTGAAAAGTTGCAAGAATAAGGCTAATGCAAAGAATACTCACATGTCCTTTATACTAAATTGTGAACATTTTAACATATTTGCTTTGTCATTTCTCTCTGCACACACACACACACACACACAAACGCACACACACATTTTATACACATACATATGTGTGTATATATATGTACATATATATATATACATATATATATATATATATAGTTTTCTGAATCATTTGAAGGTTAGTGACATGATGGTCCTTTGCCCGTAAATACCTCAGTGTATACTTCCTAAGAATAGGGACATTCTCCTGCATAACAACAGTGTAGGAATCAACTTCAGTAAATTTCACATTGACACAAGACTTTTGTAATCAGTCTGTGTTTTAACTCTCCAGGTGAGCTCAATGTGCAGCCAAGCGTGCGACCCAGTGGGCCACTAAAACTCGCCCCAGGATCTGGGTTCCTGGGAAAAGAGCAGAGAAGAGGTTGATGGCTCAGATCAGTGTCTCCTGGGGGCTGGGACTTAGGACAGAGCACACCAGCCATGCACACGGAGGAAATGTGGGTCTGGGGCGATGCTCTGGAAAGCTGCCTTTGACACTTGTCCTCCCACTTTTATCTTCCATCTCACTTCTCCACATCCCCTTGAGGGACCTTTTCTGTGACTCAGGCTTTTGTACTAGCAGGTGATTTATTAACAGTTTAATGTGACACAACGACCTATTGAGAAATTACCCTCAGCTTAGTTCGGACTGCTTTGGGCTTTTATGTGCAAGATGAATTCTAGCAATTCACCCCCACAGCCTTCGAAGAGGAGTTCAATGATTGATTTTATGTGCCAGCTTGACTGGGCCACGGGGCACTCAGATATTGGTTAAACATTTATCTGGGTGTGTCTGTGGGGATGTTTCTGGATGAGATGAGTATTTGAATCAGTGGACTGAGTAAAGGAGATTACCCCCCCCAACGTGGGTGGGTCTCATCCAATCAGTTGAAGGCCTACATAGAACAAAAGTCTGAGTCTGGGAGAATTCCCTTTCTGCCTGACTGTCCTCCAACTGGGACATTGGTCTTCTTCTGCCTTCAGACTTGAACTTGTATGGGAACCATACATTAGCTCTCCTGAGTCTCCAGCCTGCCGACTACAGATCTTAGGACTTGTCACCTCCATCATCACGTGAGCCAATTCCTTATAATAAATGACATTTGGTTTTGTTTCTCGGGGGAACCCAGACTACTACAAGAAATGAGCTGGATTTTTCCAGAAAAGAAAGGAATGGGATAGAGAAAGTTAAAAAAGGAATGTCCAACCCGGAAATAAATAGTAGGATTCTCAGAGATGGGGAAAGGGGACAGTGGGCTGCAGGTTTCTCAGGAACCTGACCCCCTCAAAGGTATCTGCTCTGAGGTGGCACCTCTCATGTGGGGATGGTTGTAAAGAGCTGGGCACAAAGGGTCCATGGGTGAAGGTGAACATCCCTAAAGCTAAGCCTCGCCTGGGATGAATAGAGCTGCCATACAGGCAGACAGACTTTGAAGGACCTGTCTGGCCTGGCTGGAAGCCGGGCAGGTGAGTGTGTCCAGCTAGAGCCACAGTGCCAGCCAGGTGATGTACGACGAGCTTCATGGGTAGCCTAGGTGACATCCAAGAGATGTGGCAGGACAAACACCCTTAAAGCCCCAGGCATCTTACATGCCCTCGGGAAGGGAAGGAAGCAAGAGAATGACTGATAGTGGATTTCCAGCCATGTTAGTCGGTGTAGACCCTGCTTTCCCTAAGTGTCACAGAGCAGCTGACACCTGGAACACGAATATAGGGCTCAGATCATCTCCTTGTCCCAGTGTTTCCCAAGGGGAATCACATAGACATCTCTTCCTCATTGCATTCCTTTAGGATCTGAAGGCGATCAGGAGGGTTTCATGGGCTGTCTCCTGGGGTGGAAGGGGGCTCTGGAGCCTCTAAAATTGATTCTATTTCCAAATGGGTGTTTTCTGGGGAGGGAAACCCATAAACTTGATCAGGTCCTCAGAAAGGGTTGGACCTAAAAAAAATTACATGCCACTGTAGTACAGTGAAAAAGGTCAAGTGGCTATTCATTCATTCATTCATTCATTCATTCATTCATTCATTCATTCATTCAACAAGCGTTTACTGAAGCCCTTCCAGACCTCAGGCCCTGTGTCCCCAAGTAGAGTAC
This sequence comes from Hipposideros armiger, assembly GCF_001890085.2. NCBI lineage: Eukaryota > Metazoa > Chordata > Mammalia > Chiroptera > Hipposideridae > Hipposideros > Hipposideros armiger. Next base: position 844,481 of record NW_017731817.1, on the reverse strand, counting down.
TCTGCAGAGTGGTCCTCACCTCCAGTCTTTGCTCCTCCACTCAGGTGTCAGACTATGTTTTTTAATGCCAGCTCTCCTCATTGCTGTCTCTCCATGTGAAAGTCTCAAATGCTTCTCAGCACCAACCCCTCCTCAGAGCAGTGAAGCCAGGCCTGCTCCCTCTGGGGAAATTGAAATTTTCCACTTCCTCTCCTCCTGGCTCCAGCTGCACCTAAGGACGCCTGGAGGCTTCTTCTCAAAGAATATCCCAGGTGAGGCATTAGCAGGGCATCTCTCCTACAAGGCCTATTTGCAGCTTTATTGGCATCTTGGGAAGAATGAAAACTCTTCAAGGGTTGGGGAGCGCATCTCTACTGGCAGCATTGAGGACTGGTGAAATGTGGGTGGAGGCACTGATTGGGGTGGGAACAGGGCCCCTGGAGCCCCACATCCTGCCACCTGGGCCGCATCCTCCTTAGTGGGTCTTCCCTGCGTCCTGCAGCGGCTGTGTCTCTTCAGTCCATTATACCCCCATTCCGCAGCCCCTCCCAGCCCATCAGCGCTCTGCCGCCCACGCCTTCGCCGGCATCCGTAACCCAGTTCGAGGCCCACACACAGCCTTCCCACTTTTTTTTTCAAATCCTCACTCAAGTTCCACCTCCTCTAAGTCCCTTTGTCTGAAAGGTCTCTGACCACAGGGTGTGTGTTGCTCATTGCCACAGCATCCTGTATCTTCCCTCACTTTCATAGCATATATTTTGCACTTAGTCACTTCTTTCTCTTGAATTCTCTAATTGCTTTAAACGGGAAAGTCTTACCCACCTCTAATGAAATGATTAACTTTGGGGGGTATTGTTTTTTCTTTCATGATTGCATTTTCACTGTGTTTTTGTTTTTGTTTTTTGGCTTGTTTAATTGTCAGTATAAAGACATTGTGAACAATACATCAATAATTCATAAGGTAAGTACTAAAATCCAAAAGGCCACATAAATGTGATACTTTTCCAAATAAGTATTCCAGCTACTTTCCAGGTGAAATTTAGAGGAAATATTTCCTTTAAAAGAAGCTATTAAGCACTAGTATTTTCAAACATTGGCAAACTGTTTGCTCTAGAGTCCCACTAATTTACAATTTAATATCATGCACATCACATACGTACATGTCTCCAGTTTGTCACAGCCAACTGATAAAAGTATTAGGGGGAAGTATTATGCTGCCTTTAAAAGCAGATAGTGCCGGGCTCTGACTGGAAGGGTCAAGATCCAGGAGGGGTTTTCTCCCAAAAGCAATTGTACTAAAAAATAGCTTGGATATAGAAGATAGTCATTTAAAATGCTTGAGACACATGAAACGCAAGGTTGGAATTCCAAATTACCATTCAGTTATGCTTCACATTGTAGTTTTTAAAAACTGCTCCCACACCACCAGTTTATGGGCTGTTAGGTTAACACCTGAGACTGTTGGAGCTAAACAGCCAGCTATACTTCAGCTGAACATAAAAACAACCAACCAGGATGTGATTTCACCTCTTCAAAAGCTCTCACACTTAGCTAAAGAGAGAACAAAAATAAGATGAAGTATGTGACGGTGAGTTTTATGTGTCCAATTGGCTGAGCTATAGTACCAAATTATTTAATCAGACACTAGCCCAAGGGTTGCTGTGAAGGTACGGGCAGACCGCAGAGATATCGTGGGTTTAGGTCCAGACCACCACAATAAAGCGAATATCACAATAAACCCAGCAACAGAAATTGTTTCCCCAGTGCATATAAAAGGCATGTTTATATTATACTGTTGTTGATGAAAAGCACTCAGCCTAAGAGGAAGCTTATAAGAGTTTATTTGAGCCAAACTGAGGACAATTGCCGGGAAGCAAAATCTCAACGAATTGAGAAAATGCTCCGCGAAATGGTGGTTTGCAGCTCATTTTACACAGAAAATCAAAGGAGGAAGGTTACATGAAGTCCATTGGTAGTAGATTAAGGGGGAGGGAGAAAACAAAGTGGAGAAATCTCTGGGATTGAATAAAAGTAAATTGGAGAGACAGGTACTTCTTTTACATAGATGGGTACAGTATAGTTATCTGTTTGCTTTTTACAGCACATAGAGATGGTAATCAGGAGACAAGCATAATAATGAGGAATTTTGCAGTGTCCAGCTCTGGTCAGGAAAAAGGACTACTGACATTCCAAAGATGTTATCTTAGGTGTATAAAGACAACAGACAGGCACACTGAAGAGGCACAGATTAACTTTATGAAGAAACCTAAAGCTGTGACTTCCCACCATGGCCCACTTAGTTATAAAAATATTTTATGCTCATGCCATCTTATGTGGTTATTTTCAGTCTCCTGAGCTTGTCAGGTTTAGTATGTGTTCCCTGTTCCATCCACACTGTAATCTATTGGGTCTTTGGAAAAGTCATGATGCATGTTTGCGACAGATGGCACTAGTTCATTTTTGGAAGTACTAGAGTCATTCGCATCTATCTTATTGCTATGTCATTTGACAGCTGACAGTTCTAGCTTCATTCTAAAAAAAAATTGAACAATTTGGTTTAGTTTTGGAGATTTTACAACAAGTTAAAGATGGAAGACCAAACTGTGCATTTTTGCCATATTTTACTGTTTTACTTCCATAAAGGGAAGAACGCAAGTCAAGCTTGTGAAAAGTTGAATAAAGTTTATGGTGACAATGCTCTACAAGAAGGTCAGTGCCAACGATAGTTCACAGAATTCCATGCTGGTGATTTTGATCTCAACGATGCTCCTTGGTCAGGTAGGCCCACCGAGGTTGATGACGACAAAATAAATTGATTGAGTCAAACCCATGTTACACGACACGAGAGATTGCAAAAACATTGAACGTCCATCATTCAGGCATTCACAACCACCTGAAGAAGCTGAGATATGTAAACAAGCTCAATATTTGGATTCCACATGAACTCAAAGAAGTTCATTTGATGGTGCGTATAAACATCTGCAATATGCTCATTAAAGGTGAGGAAAAGATCCTTTTTTGAAGCGACTGATAACTGGTGATGAGAAGTGGACTGTTTACAACAATGTGGTGCACAAACGGTCTTGGTCCCAACGTGATGATTCACCTCAAACGACATTGAAAGCAGACATTCATCACAGGAAGGTTATGCTCTCTGTGTGGTGGGATTTTAAAGGTGGATTTTTCGATCTCCTATCCAAACAATCAATTTGAATGTGCACTGTTGGCAATTGGACAGTTTGAATGAAACCATCTTCCAGAAATGTCTAGAGCTTGTTAATTGGGAAGGCGTTGTGTTCTATCATGACAACGCGAGACCATACACAAGTTTGATCACCCATCAAAAATTATTGAAGCTTGGATGGGATGTGTTGCCACACCCACCATACTCACCTGACCTTGTGCCATCAGACTTCCACTTGTTTTGCTCTCTTCAAAACTCTTTGCATGGTATAACGTTCAATTCAGATGAGGCTGTAAATCAGCACCTTGTTCAGTTTTTCACAAATAAAGACAGGTCCTTTTATGAACGAGGAATTATGAAGCTCTCTGAAAGATGGCAAAAGGTTATCAAACAAAATGGGTAATAGATCGTTGATTGATCTTTATTATTTATATAAATAAATGACCTTTGAAAAACATAGATAAAATACATCATGACTTTTCTGAAGACCCAATAGTAAGTGTGCAATAGCGTTTTGTCTAAAAAACAATATACATACCTTAATTTTAAAATAGTGTATTGCTAAAGAACAGAAACTCACTCATAGGTACAGAGAACATTTTGATGGTTGCAGATGGAAGGGGGGGTGTGAGTGGGTGAAAAATTGGAAGGGATTAAGAAGTACAGATTTGTTGTTACCCAGTAGTCATGGGGATATAAGGTATAGCAGAAGGAATATAGTCAATAATATTGTAATAGCTATGTATGGTGTCAGATGGATACTAGATTTATTGGGGTGATAAATGTCTAACCACTATGCTGTACACCTGTAATTAATATAAAATAATGTTAAATGTTAACTATAATTGAAAAATTAAAAAGAGGGGGAAGGTGAAGGGGAATAAGAGGTTCAAACTACCAGGTATAAAACAAATAAGTCATGGGGATGTAATGTACAGTATAGGGAATATAGTCAACAATATTGTGATAACAATATGGTATGGTGTCAGATGATTGCTGGACTTATGGTGATTACTTCTTTAAGTATATAGATGTTGAATAACTATGGCATACACCTGAAACTGATATAATGTTGTATGTTAGCTATATTTTTAAATAAAATTCTTAAAAAATATAATATATTGCTAAAAAATGCTAACCCTCAACTGACCCTTTAGCGAGTCGTAATCTTTTTGCTGGTGGAGAGTCTTACCTTCAGTTTGCAAAAAATGCAGTTTCTGTGAAGTGCAATACAGTGAAGCACAGTACAATGAGGCATGCCTGTGGTTTATAGGTATGGTTAATAGCTACAATTAGTTGTCTTTGGGAAAGTTGAGCACCCTTGATAATGTGGGTGGTGCCTTCTCCAATCAATTGAAGTTCTTAAGAGCAAAAACTGAGGTTTCCTGGAGAAGAAGAAATCCTGCCTCAAGACTGTGGTGTTTACTCATGCCTGTGTCTCCAGCCTGCTGGCCACCCTGCAGATGTCAGCCCTGCCAGCCCCACAATCACATGAACCAATTCCTTTAAGTAAATTTCTTAGCCATTAAGAAACCCTCCTAGAACTGAATGCTACAATATAGAATTTATTTCTTCTTAGAACTCCACAAAATATCTACATTTACAAAAGTTAGTAAAAATATTCCCCTAGCTAATACAAGAAGAGATTATGCAAATGGAAGATTTAAGCCCTAACATATCAATGATGATATTAAATGTAAATGATCTACATATACCAATTAGAAGACAGAAATTGACAGAGGAGATTAAAATAATGACTGAACCGTATGTTATCAATAATAAATTTACTTCAAATATAATATTTGCAGGTTAAAAGTGAAAGGATAGAAAAAGATATATTGTGCAAACAATCAAAAGCAAACAAGAATGGCTATATTAATATCAGATAAATATTTCATTCCACTCTCTTCTTGCTTGCATGGATTATGATGAGTAATTTTTTAATCTAATATAATTCTACCCTTTATACTCTATAGGCAAGATTTTTTTCTCCCTCTGGCTTTTTTCAAGATGCTTCTGTCTTTGGTTTTCTGCAATTTGAATATGATATGCCTAGGTGTCGTTTTTTGGTATCTATCCTGCCTACTATTCTTTGAGCTTCCCGGATCTTTGGTTTGGTGCCTATCATTTATTTTGGAAAATTCTCAGCCATTATTACTTCAGATGGGGTTTTAAATCCTGCTTCTGCCATTTACTAGACTAGAGAAATGATCTTTGGCAAGCTTTTAGAGCTTAGTTTACTTAATTATACAATGAAAATAATAACTGTGTTCTATAGGACACAGTGAGGCTGAACTGAGGTCATGCACTGTACAGCATCTGGCAAACAGTAAAGAGTCATGGTGGGGGCTGGTGGTTACTGAGTACCATGAAAAAGAGGAAAGGCTGTCGTCCCTGAGCAGGCAGGGCAGGGTGGTGGATTCTGCATTACACATCTGACCAATGAGACTAACTCCCTGGTTGGTAGGATGAAGCCACTCATGCCCTTCCTAGACTGGTCAGGAATTCACTGAATGGGATGGTGGGAAGTGACAAGGGCCCAAAGCAACCCCAGAGTTGACAGAACTTCCTGGAATCCAGGCCTCTTGGAATTGCCCTAGTCAGTTGCCAGGCCCATTAGTAAACCCCAGACATTTTCTCTAGCTTCAGTTATGTACCTGTATATCCAGAATAGTCTCACAAAATAAAAGCTTTATGAGGGTGGAAGTCAGGCTACCCCACCCCAGGCTCTGCTGGTTTCAGTGAGGACTGAACCTCCATGTCTTACCTTGGAGTTGCTGGGGGTGGGGACGCTTCCTGAAGCTTCCAGCCTGATGTACCTCAACTCCCACACCTAGACTGTAATATCCCTGCGGCTGAAGGTTGCTACTCCAGGGGGAACAACCCTATTCCTTTGCAAGGGCAATAGCTGAATATCCTTGCATGGAATGGATGGGGATTCAATTCATTTTGGAGATAAAGAAAAAGATGAAATACAAATGTAAATGTTTTTAAGTGTTCGGCATAAGAGCCCAGGTACCCAAACTTCAATTTACTTGCCTTAAAAACATGCACTCCAAAAAATGGTCAAATAGGCTTCTGGTCCAAACAAAATCCTGCAGACCAGATTTGCCTTACCACCTGAAACCACTAAAATCATGTAGCACAGCCATGGTACTCTATTTGCCCGGGAAAAAAATGAATCCATATGCCCATGCACATTCTGGAACATAAATGTTTATGTCAGTTTTATTAGTAATAGCCCAAATGAAAACAACCCAAACATCCATCAAGACATGAGTGAATAAAAACATGGTGGTGCATCCATACAATGGAATACTACTCAGCAATGAAAAGGAATAAGTTATCAATCTATGAAACAGTGAAATAATTACGTGTAGTGAAAGAAACGACAGCAAAGTAGAGCTCATACTATATTATTACTTTTACATAAAATACTTGAAGATGAAAGCTAACCTATGGTGACAGAAAGCAGGTCAGTGGTTACCTGGAGAGTGGAGGGTGGTGGTGGGGGATGAGAGAGTAGAATTATCGAGGGGCCGGGGAACTTTATCCCATCACAGATCTGTGCATTATCTCAATTGTGGTGGTATTTTCACAGCTGTGTCTATATATCAAAACTTACCCAATTGTACACTTTAAATATGTGCAGTTTATTACAGGTTAGCAGAACTGTTAAGTACGCTCTTATACCAACATTATCTTTTGTGCTTTTCCCCTATAAAAAATGTTTCCTAAATAATCAAAGAAGTTGAACACTAAAACAAGAATAATATAACCATCTCTAGACATATGGAAAAACTTTAAAAACATGAAATGTGGACTCAGAGAAATAGGCACTCTCCTATACCCTTGTAAAGGAAAACTATTTCCATTACTCACTACTCACTGAATACTTCACTCTGGTCACCCAATGTGGGGGTTTTCCCACTCCAAGCAATTTTGTGACACCAGCTGGATGCCTCCAATTTACCTCAATTCTGACACTATCCACCTGGAGATACCACAGGTGAAGGGCTCAGTCCCACAGACTGAGTACAGTACAGACACTGCACAGACACTGATCTCAAGACCAGGTTGTCACCTGGGTTTCTCACTGATAGGTTATTAAACCGGAGGCTCCCCTGACAACCCCCTCAGTTTGATAAATTTGCTAGAACATTTCACAGAAATCAGGAAAACATTTTATTACTAGGTGACTGGATTATTATAAAAGGATACAACCCAGGAACAGCCCAATGGAGGAGGTGCCTCCATGCCCTCTCCCCTGGGCAGTGCATACCTCCTTGTCCACAGCGCCCTGAAAACCTGCCCTCCCCTGCCATTTTGTTCCTGGTGCTCTCTCTTCTACTTCTATTGTCCCCACTGCTTTCCTGAGTTAGTCTCTTTATGAGGTGTTTATTGTGGACGTTATTTGTAATGTCCTTCTGGAGGAAAATGCTATTGAAATGTAATGAATGGGAAGGACAGTGAGTAAATAAAACAAGATTCTGGAGGGAATTCAGTGCATGGGAATTATAGCTACATTCACTGTAACTTGAATTTAATGGCTTGGACAAAGGAGAGGGATGGATACCGGCAGGAAAGGAAACCTGATCGCCTCCTTCCCCAGCGCTCACAGGATGAGCGTTTGCCATCGAAGAGCAGGGTTTTCCTCTGTGGGTTAGAGTGATGGACTTGGTTTCCTGTGCCGTCATCCTCCGGTCTGGATGTGGCCAGAGGCTCAGGGTATGAAAGTATTTGTGTGTCCGTGTGTGTATGTGTGGGGTGTTTATTGCCAGGACCACGGACACAGGACAGCCTCTCTGCTTTCTGTAAGGGGAGAGGTAGAGAGGGACTTGGGACCAGCTAGGAGACGAGCGTGAGTCAGTTTGGGAAGGAAGAACACTCACATCAACAGTGACATTGGAATTCTGGCTCAGGAAAGAAAAGCTAGAACTACAGCACGGGAGAACTGATAACGATGGTAGGAGAACCTGTTTCTGTCTGAATTTCCATTAGAACCTCATTATCAGGCAATGAGTCAAACACAGAGCAATGGTTTGACTGCTAAAAAAAAAAAAGGGAAATAAAATTAATGCGCTTTTAAAAAACTAGAAATTCTGACCATGCCAAATACTTGAAAGGACGGGTCAATGGCATCTTTTATTTTGCTGGTGGGAGTGTAAACTGTTGAAACATTTGGGAAGCAATTTGGCTTTAACTTGTAGCGTTGACCATTTGCCTTCCCTGTATTTCGAAAGCACCACCCCAAGAATATGTCCTAGAGAAACGCCTGCAAGTGTGCTCAGGAGATAATGTGGTATAACATTAATAACAATGCTGCTAGTAACAGCAAAAGACTTAAACAAGCCACCCAAATGCTCATAAACTCAGGAATCAATAAATCAAATATAGAATATTATTTGATAATAAAATGAAGTACCAATACATGCTCCAATATGGATGAACCTTGAAAACATTATGCTAAATGAAAGAACCAGTAACTAAAGGCCACATATTATACGATGCCATTTATAGGACATGTTCAGAATAGGCAAATCTATTGAGACAGGAAGTAGATTAGTGGTTGCCAGGGGCTGAGGGGGATTGGAGAGACTAGCGAGTAACTGCTAATGGATACAAGTTTTCTTCTTGTGATGTAAATGTACTAAAATTGAGAGTCGTGATGGTTACACATCTCCGTGCAAACTAAAAATCATTAAATTGTACATTCTGAATGGGTAACTTGTCTGGTTTGTATATCACATCTCAATAAAGCTGTTAACAAACAAACAAACAAACAAACAAAAACAACCCAAATGCCAAACCATTGAAGACTGAATACACGAGGCTGGACAATTAAGGCTGCTAACTCATCCTAGAAAAAGTGCTACATACCTCATTGCTGAATATCATTATGGTCACCTTCGAAGTACTCTCTTTGGGAAGCTATGCACTGACACCAGCACCTAGTCCACCAGTCAAAGCTATGTTGGAACTCTTTTTCTGGAATGGCCAGACATCAGAGCTGTTGTATTTCCCTTGATGTCCTGAATGTCATCAAAATGTCATAAAAATGTCTTCCTTTCAATATTTCCTTTATCTTTGGGTAAAGAAAGAAGTCACTGGGGGCCAGATCAGGTGAGTAGGGAGGGTATTCCAATACAGTTATTTGTTTACTGACTGAAAACTCTTTCACAGACTGTGCTGTGTGAGTTGGTGCACTGTCATGATGCAAGAGCCATAAATTTTTGGTGAAAAGTTCAGGTCGTCTAACTTTTTCACACAGCCTTTTCAGCACTTCCAAATAGTAAACTTAGTTAATTGTCCAGCTGGTGCAAATTCATAATGAATAATCCCTCTGATATCAAAAAAAGGTTAGCAACATCATTGCAACAAGTTCTCGAACTTAATTGTCAGGCCACGTATACTATATTTTACTATATTTACATAACAGAATATTATACAACAACGAAAAAGGAATGAACCACAGTTATATACATCAACATGGGTTAATGTTGGTGATATTGGTGTAACATTGATTGATAATATTGAGCAAACCAAGTGAGTTCCAGAAACCACATAGAGCATGATTCTCTGCTTATAAAGTCAAACTAAGCAATCTGTTGTTTAGGTGAATAAATAGTACATGTGATAAAATAGAGACAATAGAAAATAAAACAAAGGAATGGATAAGTACGGTGGATAAAGTGAGGGAGCAAAGGAGGAATAGAAAGAAGGACCAATGATGACAGTACATCATGAATCACAAATTTTTTTTTTTAAAGATTTTATTGGGGGAGGGGAACAGCATTGGGGAATAGGGGAAGGGGAACAGACAAGTTGCTGTCCTTTTGTCCTTCAGTCTAGTTGTGGAGGACGTCGCTTCACTGGTCCATGTTGGTATTATCATTGCGCTCTTCCTGGATGAGGCAGATCGGTCGCCGGTCACTGGACGGCCGTTCACAGCGGCTCTTGGCAGCTCAAGCCAGCTGCCGGCTGCTCACAGTAGCTTAAGGGAGCCCACTGCAGCTCCACTGCAGCCTACGCTGTCGCTGGCGACTCATGGCAGCTCAGGTCCAGGTCGAGCTGTTGTTCACCATCTTAGCTGTAGAGGGCACAGCATCACTGGCCCTAATGTGGGATCTGAACCGGGGTCCTGCTGCCAGAGCCAGCGTCCCAAGCCAACTCTTAACGCGCCACTCAGCAGGCCCATGAATCACAAATTTTGATGACTCAAATTCTGTGCTCCTGAGAAACCTAATTATTATTATTGTTGTTGTTGTTATTCTTAACAATAATAGAATTATTCTAAAGCGGAAACTGTGTTAATCATTATCTATGTAGTATCTTATTTAATCTTCATAAGACCCCTATGAGATGGAACTATTGGTATTCCCACTTCATAGATAGAAAACTGATATTGAGAGAAGGCACACAGCTAGCAAGTGGTGGAGGCTAGATCAGATTGCATGCTTGTCAGGCTCCAGAGTCCTGGTGGCTTCTCAACGCTATACTGACCACCCACCACCTTCCCCAATCCACTGCACAAGAGAGTACTCAGACTGTGATTAATCCATCAAACCCATGAGTGGGGTAAACCAGTGGGATCTGGGTTAGCTGTGGGCATAGGGTGCTGAGGAATTTCCTGGTAGGGTATTACCTAGAGTCAAAAATAATGACTACCATTTTGGGAAATGAAAATGACAATGAATCATTGGCTAATTCAGGGATATTCTTAGAAACTTCTGTTGAGACAGAATAACCTGCTAGGAAACAGGTAATTAGGTGAAGTGATGGCCAAACCTCTGCATACTGTGAGCAGGCTTGGGGCTGAGCTGACGCCATGGGCCACCATGAAAAGGAGACTCCAAGGAGACCCATGTCAGGGTCCTGGTCCTGGGAATCACCAGCTGCTTTCTCCCTTTAGCCTTGTCCTATTCTTTCAGAATATGCCTCATTCTCTCCTGAGTTAGGTGAGGAATGAAGTGGCCCATGTGTTCAAGCTCACCTTGGGCACCCTCTTCTTTCTTGTCTTCATTAGCAGAAAAGGTCAACCAGTCTGTGTTTCCCATCCACTAAGGGGAAGCGCCTTTGGAGAAGCTTCAGAGAGCATTATCCTCCCCAGCAACAGTTTGGGGCTTTGTCATAACAAAATGCTCAGACTGGATTAGAATATCAGTGAGGGAAGGGGTGGGGAAGACGGAGAGTTAAGTGGTCTTTCCAGGCACTTGTCCCTTCATCAGTTTCTTTGGATAAGTTCTCAACCTACACACCTCTGAGTCTACTTTAATTTATGTTTGGGGGATGCAAGAAGAGCTTTTGGACAACACGCCGAGAAATAGGCATGAATAGGCCTGAGGGCCCAGTATCTGGGTAAGCTTTGCTGTCTCGCGCTGTGTCCTGAGAGCCGTCCACTCTGAGCAGAGGGAACACTCCAGGGACAGAGAGATTCCAATTTCTCAAAGGCACTAAGACACTGATCACAATCTCAGAAGGGAAGTTGACCCAGCGTCCAAGCCATATGTCACTGAGTATCAGCCAATCGGTTTCCAATATGAAATAGTCCTTGAGAGTGAAACTATAGACCCAGTCCTTATCCTTGAGAAACTTGGATTACAGCCGGTGAAATAACACACCACAAGGCAAGGGTCACTTCCATGTCACCAGTCAGGATGCATTCAAGGACTCCGCCATCAGCCCTGAAAACAGATACTCCGGCTGTTAGAGTTTAGGAAACACTCTCACGGGGGCAAGGCAATATTTTCTTCCTTGATGTCACCTCTGCCTTGTTGGGCTTTTTTCTATTGTTTTGGTCTTAGGCATCGAAGTTTCAGAAGAGGCAGTTCAGGTGGAGCTCGGTGTAGGTCTTCACGGTTTAGACCAGGGCTCCCATTCAAAGGCTGCCATTCAACGACATGTGGATTATTAGCATCATGGAGGCCCCCCGCCAGGCAGCAGCAGTACCAGTGGTCTTGTGAACTAGGTTGCTTTTATCAGCAGACATGAGCGCTGGATAAAGGCCCTGAGAGCTCCCCTGCTTGTCTGGACTCTGGAAGGGCGGGGGGGGGGGGGGCGTTACCTGAGTTTGGGCACTCTGAAGATCAAGTCCTGCCAGCCCAAGCGAGATGGGCTGGTTCACATATGTGAGGGCTTTGAGAGAGGGTTTGATCTCGGGAAGACAAATGCTGCTTGCTTTGCCTAATTATCCATATTAGAAGAGAAGGTAGTGTCTTCAGTCTTGGGAGAGTTTCCAGTTGAGGGAACTCTCCCTTGTCATCCCCAGACCCCAGGCACCTGCAGGTGCCACCCAGAACGAGCAGTTGCAGCTGCACAGGCCCAGCAGCCTACCTCACTTAATACAAGGAGACTGGCCTTCTCTTAGGCCATAAATTGGTGTCCCCGTCACAGGTCTCTATGGCACCTTTTTACACTAAGAGAAGGATATTTGTAAATATGCATCTTGTAAGCCCCCTTTTAAAATTTAAAACATCAGCATTTTGAGAGCAACTTGGCTTTGCCAGCTCTGTCCTGGTACTGGAAGTGAGGACATAAAGACTTCTCACCGGCCCCTCTCTGTTCGTGGCCCTTCACATCTTGGATCACTGGAATTGATGGGCAAATGTGCACTGAGCTCCCCTGGTGGGCCTTGCGATATGCTGCTGGGGAAGCGAGGGGCATGAGGGTGCCCCCCGCCTAGGGCCTGGTACACTGTGTGTCTCTACCTGGAGGAGCTCCCAGGGTATCTGACCAGTGGAGCAAATGGTCTTGGCTGTTTCCCTCCCAGAGACTCACCAGGGTGGGCATTACCCTCACCCGGGGAGTTTGAAACATCACAAATGTTTGATCCTGCAGTCCCACTCCTGCATATTTGCCCACAAGTTGAAAAGCCATGTCCACACAGAAACCTGCAGGTAGATGTTTATAGCAGCTTATTTATAATTTATTCATAATTACCAAATCTTGGAAGCAACCAAAATTTTCTTCAGTAGGTGAATGGATAAATAAATGTTGGTATATGCAGACAATGAAATATTATTTAGCAATGACAGGAAATGAACTATCAAGCCGCAAAAACACATGAAGGAGACTTACGTGCATATCGCTAAAGTGGAAGAAGCCGATCTGAAAAGGGCCCATACTGTATGGTTCCAACTGTATGACATTCTGAACAGGCAAAATATAGAGACGGTGGAAAGGTCCGTGGTTGCCAGGGCTAGTGGGGTAAGGAGTGGGGGTGGTGGGGGTGGGGGGGTGAATAGGAGGAGCACAGAGGATTTTCAGGACAGTGAAAATACTCTGTATGATACCATAGTGATGGGAACATGTCATTATACATTGGACCAAACCCACAGAATATACACCACTAAGAGTGAACTGTAATGTGAACTATGGACTTGGGGTGACAATGACGTGTCAATGTAGGTTCATCAGTTGTCACAAATGTGTAGGTGGAGGGTGTTGATAATGGGGAAGGCTGTACATCTGTGGGGGTAGGCGTGTCTGAGAAATCTCAGCACCTTCTTCTCAATATTGCTGTGAACCTAAAACTGCCCTAAAAAGACAGTCTTAAGTAAAAAAATAGAAGACCACATAGTATATGCTCAATAAATAACTAGAGGAAGACCAGAAAAAGGCAGGCAGTGAACAGACAAAACTGGCATACTCTCTTTATGTTTCTTAGGAATTAGCTTGTTGGTATTTCATTTCTTATACATGTGGCTAATTGGTTCTGTGAGTCTCCATCACATTAATTTGGTCGGAATTACTTAATATACTTCTGTCATCAGCAATGAATAAAAAATATAAAAGCAAGCAAACAAAAATCCCACAGAAACTACAGATGCCCTTGGCCTGTCCTCAGTCATGTCGGTCTTGCTAGATCTGAGATGGGCCCTGGGCATCTGTCTGTATTTTTTGCAATCAACTTGGCCTTTCCTAGGATTTTGGCTTAGCTGCTTCAACAAAGAGACCTAAATTTGAGCCAAGAGATGGAATTTCATTTGCCTCTCATTTATCAGTCCAAAAGGAGGTGGGCAACCCAGGGCCGGGGNCTTAGGCAAAAATAGGCTTGGGAAAGGGAGAAAGCTCCTTTGATTGTAGAACTGCCACCCGTTGTTAAGACATGATTTCTAAGCTTCTGACATAGGGTGGGGGTGGTGGTGACTGCTCCCAGGGTGGTCCTGGGATGCAGGCTTATCTACAATATTGCTCCATCGCCTGGAGAGAGGCCTTTGTGTGTGTGGCTGAAGAAGCGGCAGCCTTTACTCTGTGTCCACTCTCCAGACTGTGGGAAGGGATCGAAGGGAGAGAGGTGGCCAAGACCCCAAAGAGGCACAACACACTGTCACTCACAGAAATGAAACACAGCCACATTTTGCTGCAAGGGAAGCTGGGAAATGCAGTCTTTGGCTGGGGTCCATGAGCCAGCCAGCCCTCCTGTAGGTGAGGAAGGAGAGATTGGATACTGGGGATACTGTCACGTCTGCTATCAGAGACAGCTCAGGTCAGTGGTCCTCAAATGTGGCTGCACATTTGGGTCATTTGGACAGCTTGAAACAAATATTGACACCCAGGTCATGCCCCAGGCCAGGTAAGTCAGAATATGGGGTGGGGGTGGGGTAGGGGGGGTGGACACACATGTCAGTACTTTTAAAAACATTTCTAAAGTAGCATTTTTGAGGCCTGGAGGCAACAGAGATACATTGTTCCCAGGAGAGCATAAGGACGTTTCTGGAAAACTGGCATAGACTGCTGGGTTCTGGAGGTCTCAGCAAGCCTGGACACAGTGCCAGGTCTCACCACTCATCTCTGGGTCTCAGTGAGCGGCAGTGTCTGTCCACAGCCCACCACATGGAACCCCATGCAGACAAATCATCTGCTGGTGGCCTCAGGTGATAAACTCTGGAAACACTTCTAAAAGAGGTAAGTAACACTGACGACAACCTGAAACAACAAACTCTTTGGAATCCGCCGGCCTAGGGTATTGCCGTGATGCCGAGAGAGCCCTGGCTCAGAGCCCAGTTCCCCTCCCCTGGAGCTCACCTCTCTAGGTAAAATAGGAGCTATGATAATAATAGCCAACATTTATATGGCACTTACTATATGCCAATCACTTTATTAGGTGCTTAATATAAACTCTCCAATTTAATCTTTGCAGCAATCTTATAAGGTAGATACTATTGTTATTGTTATTCCTAGTTCATACATGAAGAAACTGAACCAGAGAGGTTACATTCAAGGTCACACAGCTGATAAGTGGCCAAGGCAGGATTTGAACCATGGTGGTCTGGTTTCAAAGTCTATGCTCCGATGGGCCAGCTGAGTGGCTCAGTTGGTTAAGAGCGCACTCAAGAGTTTGAGCTCTGAGCAACAGCGGTTCGATTCCCGGCCCAAGCTAAGCTGCCGCTGAGCTGCCAACAGGTGGCAGGATGGCTCAGCTAAAAAAAAAAAAAAAAGTCTATGCTCTGAGATCCTCTCATCCACTGCCCAGTGCAGCTTAGTTCACAGCCTTGTTGGAGGGATTAAACGGGGTAATGCGTGCCCAGTAGAGTATGCTTGCAGGCCCCCAGTACATGTGCATAAAAGGAGGCCTCCATCATTAAAGTCAAAGTTGATCCTTAGCTGTCAGAATGAGAATGGCCATTGTCCCAGGATCTAGCAGTCTGTAACACACAGTAGGCACTCCAGAAAAATGAATAAAATGTAGAATTATTTTCAGAACCCCTCTCTCCACTCTCTGTCTCTCTGCCTATCTCTCTATCTCTGTTTCTCTGTCTGTTTTTCTCTCTATCTTCCCCCTCCCCCCCCCCACCCCAGCTCTGGTCCTGCGTCTTTGGGTTTGGAGCCAAACGTGTTTCCTTTGTGTTTCTGGTCTGGGAGGCAGCAGCCAGCAGACGCT